>NW_027198487.1:25000-43711 GCF_038502225.1 Cherax quadricarinatus | reverse complement strand
AGACGGTACTGGAACGTGGAGGACTAAGATGCTGGAGACGGTACTGGAACGTGGAGGACTAAGATGCTGGAGACGGTACTGGAACGTGGAGGACTAAGATGCTGGAGACGGTACTGGAACGTGGAGGACTAAGATGCTGGAGACGGTACTGGAACGTGGAGGGCTAAGATGCTGGAGACGGTACTGGAACGTGGAGGGCTAAGATGCTGGAGACGGTACTGGAACGTGGAGGACTAAGATGCTGGAGACGGTACTGGAACGTGGAGGGCTAAGATGCTGGAGACGGTACTGGAACGTGGAGGACTAAGATGCTGGAGACGGTACTGGAACGTGGAGGACTAAGATGCTGGAGACGGTACTGGAACGTGGAGGACTAAGATGCTGGAGACGGTACTGGAACGTGGAGGACTAAGATGCTGGAGACGGTACTGGAAGGTGGAGGCGGATGATGCTGGAGACGGTACTGGAACGTGGAGGACTAAGATGCTGGAGACGGTACTGGAACGTGGAGGACTAAGATGCTGGAGACGGTACTGGAACGTGGAGGACTAAGATGCTGGAGACGGTACTGGAACGTGGAGGACTAAGATGCTGGAGACGGTACTGGAACGTGGAGGGCTAAGATGCTGGAGACGGTACTGGAACGTGGAGGACTAAGATGCTGGAGACGGTACTGGTGGAGGACTAAGATGCTGGAGACGGTACTGGAACGTGGAGGACTAAGATGCTGGAGACGGTACTGGAACGTGGAGGACTAAGATGCTGGAGACGGTACTGGAACGTGGAGGACTAAGATGCTGGAGACGGTACTGGAACGTGGAGGGCTAAGATGCTGGAGACGGTACTGGAACGTGGAGGGCTAAGATGCTGGAGACGGTACTGGAACGTGGAGGACTAAGATGCTGGAGACGGTACTGGAACGTGGAGGACTAAGATGCTGGAGACGGTACTGGAACGTGGAGATGCTGGAGACGGTAAACGTGGAGGGCTAAGATGCTGGAGACGGTACTGGAACGTGGAGGACTAAGATGCTGGAGACGGTACTGGAACGTGGAGGACTAAGATGCTGGAGACGGTACTGGAACGTGGAGGACTAAGATGCTGGAGACGGTACTGGAACGTGGAGGACTAAGATGCTGGAGACGGTACTGGAACGTGGAGGACTAAGATGCTGGAGACGGTACTGGAACGTGGAGGACTAAGATGCTGGAGACGGTACTGGAACGTGGAGGACTAAGATGCTGGAGACGGTACTGGAACGTGGAGGACTAAGATGCTGGAGACGGTACTGGAACGTGGAGGACTAAGATGCTGGAGACGGTACTGGAACGTGGAGGACTAAGATGCTGGAGACGGTACTGGAACGTGGAGGACTAAGATGCTGGAGACGGTACTGGAACGTGGAGGGCTAAGATGCTGGAGACGGTACTGGAACGTGGAGGACTAAGATGCTGGAGACGGTACTGGAACGTGGAGGACTAAGATGCTGGAGACGGTACTGGAACGTGGAGGGCTAAGATGCTGGAGACGGTACTGGATGCTGGAGACTGTACTGGAACGTGGAGGACTAAGATGCTGGAGACGGTACTGGAACGTGGAGGACTAAGATGCTGGAGACGGTACTGGAACGTGGAGGACTAAGATGTGGAGACGGTACTGGAACGTGGAGGACTAAGATGCTGGAGACGGTACTGGAACGTGGAGCACTAAGATGCTGGAGACGGTACTGGAACGTGGAGGACTAAGATGCTGGAGACAGTACTGGAACGTGGAGGGCTAAGATGCTGGAGAGACTGGAACGTGGAGGACTAAGATGCTGGAGACTACTGGAAGGTGGAGGGCTAAGATGCTGGAGACGGTACTGGAACGTGGAGGGCTAAGATGCTGGAGACGGTACTGGAACGTGGAGGGAGGACTAAGATGCTGGAGACGGTACTGGAACGTGGAGGACTAAGATGCTGGAGACGGTACTGGAACTAAGATTCTGGAGACGGTACTGGAACGTGGAGGACTAAGATGCTGGAGACGGTACTGGAACGTGGAGGGCTAAGATGCTGGAGACGGTACTGGAACGTGGAGGGATGCTAAGATGCTGGAGACGGTACTGGAACGTGGAGGGCTAAGATGCTGGAGACGGTACTGGAACGTGGAGGACTAAGATGCTGGAGACGGTACTGGAACGTGGAGGGCTAAGATGCTGGAGACGGTACTGGAAAACATCAAGCACCAACATGTTAAGGATACAACCAGAGATAGACTAGATGATTTTCAAGCAAGGCTAGACCTGGTGTTTACCTTGAACAGTTCAGACATAGGGGATATTAGACATGAAAGACCCTTTGGCACTAGTAATCACGTGGTCCTGAGTTTCGAATACCTTCTACAGTTAAAAGTGGAAAATGAAGCAGCACCGGAAGGATGGGAGGAGCCAGACTTCAAAAAAGGAGACTAAACAAGTATGAGGCGATTCCTGCACGAGGTGCAGTGCGAAAGAGAACTAGAGGGAAAGACAATAAATGAAGCGATGGAACAAGTGACCACAAAGTGTAGGGAAACAGAGAAGTTCATACCAAGGGGTAACAGAAAAAATAGAGAGACCTGAGTGAGCCCATGGTTTACCTAGACGTGTAAAAGACAAGTGTGCTAGAGCATAGAAAAAGCATAGAAGGCAAAGGACTCAAGAAAACAAGGATTTGAGCAGAAAATTAAGAAATGAATATGCATGGATAAGAGAGAGGCAACATGAGAATGACACAGCATCAAAAGCCAAATCTGACCCAAAGTTGTTATATAGTCATATCAGGAGAAAAACAATAATCAGGGACCAGGCAGTCAGGTTTAAGAAGGAAGGAGGAGAGCTCACAGAGTGTGCAGGTAGTATGTGAAGAGCTTAGCACAAGATTTAGAGAAGTATTCACAGTGGAAACAGAAATGTTTCCAGCAAACCAAGGCAGTAGGGTGCACTATCAAGTACTGGACACATTGCACTTGACCAAGGAGGAGGTGAAGAAACTGATAAGCGAACTAGTTACCTCGAAGGTGGTGTACCCGGATAATATATCTCCATGGGTCCTGAGAGAGGGAGCAGAGGAACTGGGTGTGACGCTAGCAGCAATTTTCAATATATCTATTGAAACAGGGCAACTGAGGTATGGAGGACAGCAAATGTAGTTCCAGTTTTTAAGAAGACAGGCAGCACTGAATTACAGACCAGTGTCACTGAAATGTATAGTTTGTAAAGAATGGAGAAGAATGTGGAGCACATATAAAGGATTAGTCTCATACATGACAATCATCACGGCTTCAGAGAAGGGAAAACCTGTGTCAAAAATCTACTTGAGTTCTACGACAAAGGAACAGAAGACAGAGGAGAGAGCGATGGGTAGATTGAATCTTCTAAGACTGCAAGAAGGCTTTCGACACAGTACTACACATGAGACTGGTTCAAAAACTAGAGGAGCAGGCAGGAATAATAGGGAAAACACCCTTAAGAACAAGGCAGGGGACATAAACAACTAGCCTACTTTTATGTACAAAAAAGCTTCACAAGTACTGTCACCAATTATTGCAACACTCTTTAACAAATCCATGGAATCCTCAACCTTTCCAGCAGTTCTCAAAATAGCGAGGGTCAACCTAATCCACAAAGGAGGTGATCAAGCCGACTTAAATAACTATAGACCAATTTCTAACTTACCACTACTCTCTAAAAATCTTTGAAAAATTAATTCATAGACGGGTCTGTTCCTACGTCATCTCAAACAAAATACTAAACCCCTGTCAGTGTGGATTCAGGAATAATAAAAGCACAAATGATGCTAGAACTAATATATACCGCTCTCGGAAAGAAAGAAGTCCCACTGGGAATTTTCATTGACTTACGTAAAGCTTTTGATACAGTCGACCATGAATTGCTTCACACTAAATTAACACACTATGGTATAAGAGGCCACTCCATCAACTACCTAAAGTCATACCTTAGTAACAGAAGCCAATACGCGTACGCAAATGGTGCAAACTCTTCCACACAACCAGTCACAGTAGGAGTCCCACAGGGAAGTGTCCTAGGACCTCTCCTCTTCCTCATCTACATCAGTTACCTATCGAATGCATCACAGTTACTCAAACCCATATTATTTGCAGATGACACTACATACGTCTTCTCACACCCAAACTCAGCCATACTAGCCAACACTGTAAATGCTGAATTGCAGAAAATATCTTCCTGGATGATGACGAATAAACTTACCCTAAATACTAACAAAACCTATTACATTCAGTTTGGAACCAGAGCTGCAAATGTTCCACTTAACATAACACTAAATGGATCACCCATCACAAGACTCGCAGAGGGAAAATTCCTAGGAATCCACCTAGAGAATAACCTCAAATTCCAGACACATATACAACAAATTTCCAAGAAAATCTCTAAGACAGTAGGCATACTATCAAAGATACGGTACTATGTTCCACAATCAGCTCTCCTTGCACTGCATCATTCACTCATCTACCCTTATCTCACATATGGAATTTGTGCATGGGGATCAACAGCATCAAATCACCAAAGGCCTATAATTACCCAGCAAAAGGCTGCAATCAGAATGATGATAAATTCCCACTCACGAGAGCATACTCCACCTCTATTCAAAAGACAGAATTTGCTCACCATAAAGAACATCCACACTTATTCACCAGCCTTCTCCTCACCAACCTTAACAGGACACAGATCTCTTTTTGATGTACCCAGTGTCCATATCACACTGTGTAAAAACTCTATGCACATAAAGGACCCCAAATTCTGGAATTCGTTACCAAAACATACTAAAGTAACCAGGCCTGAAAATCAATTTAAGACTCTTCTAAAAACCCACTTACTCGCCCAAGACTAAATAATCAACACTCAATATTTAACATTACCAATAATTCTTAAATCTTAAACCTTAAGACAACATACAGTAAATGGATCATGTTGTTTGTTATACATTGTAATGCAACAAATTTGTACAACTATGCTTCAATATCGAAATGTTCAAATTTTATTATTTCAAATATTCAATTGTGCTTCATATTGTAAATTGTCTACAGTATTTTTTTTACCAGCACCTTTCATTGCTTGTTAATTTAAGTTAATTTTAAACCCTACCCATAATGCTCTGCATACAAGGGGCTTTTGGCATGTACACCCAACTACTATATTCCCTTTTACAACCATGTATCATGTTCAAATAAACTATATGAATATGAATATATATGAATATGAATATATATGAATATATGGAATACCTGACTGGAAGAAACAACAAGTATAGGTACGTGATGAAGTGTCAGAGTGGGCCCAAGTGTCGAGTGCGGCTCTACAAGGGTCAGTCCTAGGTCAGGTGCTGTTTCTTGTATATTTGAATGATATGATGGAAGGAATATAATTATAGGTGTCTCCCTGTTCGCCGATGATGTGAAACTAATGAGGAGAATACAAGCGGACGCGGATCAGGTAAGATTACAAGGGGATCTGGACAGGCTGCAAGCCTGGTCCGACAAATGGCTCCTGGAGTTTAAACCCACCAAGTGCAAAGTTATAAAGGGTGGCAATGAACCAAAGAAACGGCAGACGGAGTACAGGCTTGGGACAAAAACGTCTAGCGTTAGCTGGGTGCCAAAGTTTTGGACCAGTGTGGTACAGTAAATGGTATCATTTACTGTGAAAGTGTCTCAAGAATTTTGCCAGTGATTTATGAACAGCAAATACATTTTCCTCTTTCCACAAAGGTCATTTGCAATGTGCTAAGAAGAGATGGCATATGAGAGTTAGAGGCGATTCTCAATTGTTTGCACATCTTGGCAATCTTAGGCCCACCTTTTCCAGGTCCTCAACCTTCATCTTAGTCCTGGAATTTAAGGAGATATACTTTATCCTGACGTATAGCCAAATCTAACAACTTTGACACTTTTCTTGCGGCTAGTAAAGGACATTACCTAATTGAATCATAGGCTTGCGTTTTGGCAGCAAATAATTCAGCACATAGACCAGCTGGTAAAGACAGTCCCATTCTGCCAATTAAAGGTAGAATAATTTCATCAGGAGAATATCCTTAGCGTTCCTTGACCAGTGATTATCATCTTTTGGAGCTCACTCTTTCTCATGCCAGTTTCTGTTTCAGCCTCCCATTACATTATAGCCCAGTATTGACTTCCTCCATTCGCTTACAACCTTGACTGTCGACGTTCCTGTTATAAAGAAAAGGGTGCCTCTTATACCTTCTTCAAGCCTTGTAATTGCCAGTTACGCTATCTCCCTCCCTCCCGTCCACCCTCTCTCTCTCTCTCTCTCTCTCTCTCTCTCTCTCTTTTTCTCTCTCTCTCTTACAGAGGATTTTACAAGGTTAGGTTAAGGATTCCTAACTTAATTTACAAGCTAATAGCTGTTACCTACATCAGCCTTCTTATTGTTATGAGACACACATGTAGGGAAGAGGATGAAGTTTGAGCCATTTGTGGGGCATCAACTTAATTTGATCATATGACTATTTCGGTGATATCATTATGCTATACGAACATGTTCCAGACTCGAGTCATCCAATGAATAAAATGATCTTAGATGAAGTGATGTTCTGATGAAGTTGCTGCTTTCCGCCCATCTTGTGAAGAAGCTCCCTTCTCGCTGTCCTCAGAGTGTAGCTAAGTGTGGTACTTTGACAATATTGGACTTGTACATAACAGTAAGGCCACCCACATCCCTCTGTGTTGAAGGCTCTGCTGAAATAAGAGATCTATTAAGTCTGGGTCCCGGCCCGAGATGAGACGTCTTGCTCTGTTCTCTACTCTGTCAAGAAGTCGCAGATGAGATGGGGGAAGGGCTGGCAGTCCAAGAAAGTGGAGCATACTCAAGGTGTGATCATACTTGTGCCTTGCCCAGAATCTTGCAACCTTTACTGTCGAGCAGATGCGAGATATGTTGAAGTGCTGTAAGCTTCCTTGCCGCCTTGTTGCGAGATTTACAACGTAGTTCTTCATGGTCAGTTTGGAGTTAAATTTCACCCCAAGGATATCAGTCTTGTTCCCGGGTACCAACATTCTCCCATACTTACTACTGCTCCGGCATTACCATCATGGTGCCTAGAGACCATCATCATTCTCAGGAGCAAAAGTGATCAACCATCGTTTACCCCAGACTGATATAGCTCTTAGCTGGTGATTGATGGAGCCTAGAGCAGTTGGTATTTCTTCTCTTGGATAAGTAAATGTAAGAGTACAGTCGTCTGCATATACATGGGATGCTGGGATGAGATGAAGGTCATTGAAGTAGACTCTGTCCCATTGAGAACTACCCTTAGAGATTTACCTTGAAGGTAATCACTGAGAAGACAGAGTAAAGTCTGCTATTCCCAGCGCTTGCAGTTTTGCCAAGAGTCCCTGGTGCCATACTCAGTTGAAAACACCAGCAATGTCCACTGTTCCCACACAGCTGACTTTGGATTCATCCAGTGACTGGTGCCACTTAGTGGAGAGATTTAAGAACATATCAGCAGCAGAGTAACCTTTCTTTAACACAAGGATAAACAAGGTTACTTAAGGTTCCTAACTTACAAGCTAACTGCTGGTACCTACATCATTTGAAAGTCTTTTTATAGCTACATGTTGATGTTATTATGATGTACACAAATGTTCCAGACTCGAGTCATCCTAGGAATAAATAATCTCAGATAAAGTGATATTCTAGAAAAGGGTACAGTGTGTAATTGCCTTATACTTCCTATCTTGAATAGAATCTCTCTCTCTCTCTCTCTCTCTCTCTCTCTCTCTCTCTCTCTCTCTCTCTCTCTCTCTCATATCTTTTAATAATTTTCTTTTCATTCCTCAAGATTACCCTCTTCTCTTGTTCATGTTTCCCTTCTCTCACGTGTTCGCTCATTTATATTTTCACTCATACATTTCCTCCCTGTTTATTATCTCCCTACTTTTCATTGTTTCCTGGCGTACCTCGCGTGTCAACTACTCCGAGCTGCTCAAGAAAATATTCACTGTACTCCTTAAAAACTGTAACTTCCATTTGCGCCTTAAAATGCGCTATATACATAATGGAGCGTGTCGCTCATAAGAAAAATGCGTTCACTCCGGATAATTATTACTGCAATGGATTTCTTACCAGTCGCAACACAATGGTTGCGAGAAAAGTGTTACTGCCTGCAACTTTGCAATATGATGTCAGTGCGGGTTTGTTTGTCTTGTATTTATGTATGTAAATACGTTTTATGTATATTTACATATGCGTCTTGTACCTCTTGTTTGCAATATTTACACACACACACACACACACACACACACACACACACACACACACACACACACACACACACACACACATACACACATACACACATACACACATACACACACATACACACACACACACATACACACACGTTTGACACACGCGTTTGACACAGTTCCACACAAGAGATTGGTGCAAAAACTGGAGGACCAAGCAGGGATAACAGGGAAGGCACTACAATTGATCAGGGAATACTTGTCAGGAAGACAGCAGCGAGTCATGGTACGTGAAGAGGTGTCAGAGTGGGCACCTGTGACCAGCGGGGTCCCACAGGGGTCAGTCCTAGGACCAGTGCTGTTTCTGGTATTTGTGAATGACATGACGGAAGGAATAGACTCCGAAGTGTCCCTGTTTGCAGATGACGTGAAGTTGATGAGAAGAATTCATTCGATCGAAGACCAGGCAGAACTACAAAGGGATCTGGACAGGCTGCAGACCTGGTCCAGCAATTGGCTCCTGGAGTTCAACCCCACCAAGTGCAAAGTCATGAAGATTGGGGAAGGGCAAAGAAGACTGCAGACGAAGTACAGTCTAAGGGGCCAGAGACTACAAACTTCACTCAAGGATAACACCATAACACCAGGCACATCATAACACCAGGCACATCATAACACCAGGCACATCTCCTGAAGCACACATCAACCAAATAACTGCTGCAGCATATGAGCGCCTAGCAAACCTCAGAACAGCATTCCGACATCTTAATAAGAAATCGTTCAGAACCCTGTGCATCGTCTACGTTAGACCCATATTGGTGTATGCGGCACCAGTTTGGAATCCACACCTAGCCAAGCACGTAAAGAAACTAGAGAAAGTGCAAAGGTTTGCAACAAGACTAGTCCCAGAGCTAAGAGGTATGTCCTACGAGGAGAGGTTAAGGAAAATCAACCTGACGACACTGGAGGACAGGAGAGATAGGGGGGACATGATAACGATATACAAAATACTGAGAGGAATTGACAAGGTGGACAAAGACAGGATGTTCCAGAGATGGGACACAGCAACAAGGGGGCACAGTTGGAAGTTGAAGACACAAATGAATCACAGCGATGTTAGGAAGTATTTCTTCAGCCACAGAGTAGTCAGGAAGTGGAATAGTTTGGAAACCCATGTATTGGAGGCAGGATCCATACATAGCTTTAAGCAGAGGTATGATAAAGCTCACGGTTCAGGGAGAGTGACCTAGTAGCGACCAGTGAAGAGGCGGGGCCAGGAGCTTGGGCTCGACCCCTGCAACCTCAACTAGGTGAGTACAACTAGGTGAGTATACACACACACACACACACACACACACCCTGGGCTAGTCCCAATAACAATATTGCGACTAGCCGAGGATTCGAACCCATGCCGTTTTGGTCCGCCCCATGGTGACCAAAAACACACATGACGCTCTAACCCACAGGACCACGCAATCCTACAAGAATCACGCACCCAGCAGAGCTAGGTGTTTTACCGTGATCCGAGGACATACGGTGGTGTGGGTGCCTCTGAGCCAATTTCATTCTACTCCCGTTTGGTGTACTAGCCTCCACGAGCAGTATTTTATATCACTGTAACCATGGTATGTGTCGAGGTATCAGAGTGGGCGCCTGTGACTAACGGGGTTCCACAAGGGTCAATCCTATGACCGGTGCTGTTTCTGGTATACGAGACAAAACTGGTCTTATTTGCCTGAAATGCTCTGCATAACAAGTGGCTTTCTATATAGTAGTATGACATTGATGTCAGTTAGGCCTGTATACCTTGTGCATGTACTTGTAGAAAATGAAGATATTATTATTATTATTATTATTATTATTATTATTATTATTATTATTATTATTATTATTATTATTATTATTATGACATAACGGAAGGGATAGACTTTGAAGTGTCCCTGTTTGCAGATGATATAAAGCTAATGAGAAGAATTGAATCGGATGAGGATCAGGCAGGACTACAAAAGGGAACTGGACAGGCTGCAAGCTTGTTGAAGGAACTGGAGTTTCAGACCCCCAAGTGAAAATTCATGAAGATCAGGGAAGGGCAAAAAAGATCGCAGACAGAATACAGGAAAAAGACTGCAAACCTCTCTCAACCAACAACTGCTGCAGCATGTGGGCGCCTGGGAAACCTAAGAATTGCATTCCGACACCTCAGTAAGGAATCGTTTAAAACTCTATACACCGTGTAAGTCAGGCCCATACTGGAGTACGCAACACCAGTTTGGAACCCACACCTGGTCCAGCACGTCAAGAAAATAGAGAAAGTGCAAAGGTTCAGAACAAGACTAGTCCAGAAGCTAAGGGGCATGTCCTACGAGGAAAGGTGAAGGGAAATCGACCTGACGACACTGGAGAGTATGAAGGATAGGGAGGATATTATAGCTACATATAAAATACTGAGAGGAATTGACGAGGTGGATAGGAACAGGTTGTTTCAAAGATGTGACACAGCAATAATTGGTCACAATTTTAAGTCGAAGACTTAAATGAGCAACAGATATCTTAGGAAGTATTTTTTCTTAGTCATAGAGGCAGAGGTGTCAGGAAGTGGAATAGTCTGGAAAACGTAGTGATAGCAGGATCAATACATACCTTTAAGAAGAGGTATGATAAAGCTCATGGAGCAGGGAGACCAGTGAAGAGGCTGGGCTAGGAGCTATGACTCGACCCCTGAAACCACAATTAGGTGAGTATACACACACACACACACACACACACACACACACACACACACACACACACACACACACACACACACACACACACACACACACTTGTGAGCGAATTCACAATCTCATATTTCTGCGTGAATTATCCACGAAGATATTTCCAGCAAGAAGCATAACAATTGATATATGTTAAACTGTTAAAGTTGTGTGCAGTAATGTATCGCAACAGTTGAGCTGCATCGTTTTTCCATAATATTCAGTATGTTTCCAAGTGCACCATGACATGCACAGGTGAAGCAGCAGTCTGAATGAACTACTGAATATACATATATCAGCTGCCACACAGGAGGTAGTGCATGTAATGTGAGGCATTGAGAGGTGTGAGCACTGGGCTGACACATCATTGAGAGGTGTGAGCACTGGGCTGACACATCATTGAGAGGTGTGAGCACTGGGCTGACACATCATTGAGAGGTGTGAGCACTGGGCTGACACATAATTGAGAGGTGTGAGCACTGGGCTGACACATCATTGATAGGTGTGAACACTGGGCACTGGGCTGACACATCATTGAAAGCCGGGCTGACACATCTAAAGCCGTTCATGTCTTGTACAAGAGTTAAACAAGTTAAACAACATATAATGAAGCGATCTGAGCTCTCATGTCCTTCACGGTTTATAAATGAATGACTTTTATAAATCAATTAGGAGCTCTCAAGTTTACATAAATTTATGGATGTTATATGTATTTTTATAACACTGAATTGTTTTTGGTTCATCTGTGAGGTTGTGTAGTCTGGTATACTTGACGACTCAGGTCTTACCTGGAGTCACCTGAAGGTCGTTACGAGGGTCAACACCTGCGCTGCCCGGTCCTCGACCAGGCCACCCGGTCCTCGACCAGGCCACCCGGTCCATCAGTGCCTGATCAACTAGATTAGCCGCAAGTGATCCAGCGTGCGAACCCGACTGATCGGTCACTGACTTTAGGTATCTCACCAGTTTCCTCTTGCAAACAGCCAGGGCTCTAATGGTTATTTCCTTTATGTATGATAAGAGGCTATAGAACAGTTTTGAGCCCCAGACACCATCTACTCTTCGTGCACTCATGGCACCCTTGCATTTTACTGGGTGAATGTTGCACCGTCTGCCTAGTATTTTTTTTCCGTAGGGAGTGATTTCTATGTGCAAATATGGGAGCAGTTGCTTTAAGAGTTTCCAGGTGTAAATTATATCTTTCTCACCAGCGGTCCAGCGATCACAGGTGTAAAAAAGTAAATAAACATTTAAGCGCTAAACCCATGTGGATCATTCAGCTCAAGACGAGGTGGAGGCTTGTTCCTCCGTCTGATGAGAGTGAGAGACGCACTTCCTGTTTGTACTCAGCCTTAGCGCAGTGGTGAGAGGCGTGACTCTCACTGCTGGGGTCCGGGGTTCGATCCCCGGACAAGCGGCCGCCCCTACCCCCCTCTACGATAAAAATAATCATAGGTGTAGAGACTTCAAATGTTTGCAGGGAAGGTTATCTGTACATTCTCTAGATCTGTATATAATAATAATAATAATAATAATAATAATAATAATAATAATAATAATAATAATAATAATAATCTAGATCTGTAAATTCACCTGCCTTGAAAGGGACTGTTAGTGTTTCCTACTCATTTTCTCCATTATACTAGTCATATAAGTAATGCGAGCACTCAGCTCACACACTGAAGTCCAAGGTTTGAATCTCCTCCGATACGGCTGGAAAACATTAAGGACGTGTTTCCCTAATACACCAGCTGTCCCTGTCCCTGTTCACTCATCAGTTTAAAATGGGTACCTGGGTGTTAGTCGACTGGTGTGGGTTGCATCCTGGGACAAAACTGACCTAATTTGCGGAAAATGCTCAGCATAACAAGCGACTTTGTATATAGTAGTATATCATAAATGTCAGCTTTGGTCTGTATACCTTGTATATGTACGTGTAGCAAATAATAATTATTTTATTACTATATAATATCAGTCATGTTACAAACTTTTTATGCAGACATGTCTATCAAAAACACAAAAATTATCCTAGAAGATGGAAGGAAAATGTGAAATATAACGTAATTACAATTCAGAAATCTTGCTAAGGTCTGGATGAGAAAATGAATGAAATAATTTCTTTGCGCAGCTTTTTGTATAGGCATGACAGGGCTTGTAACTCATTAGGAGTCGGGATCTGGGGCTGAGATTAGACCCCAGCAATCAAAATTAGTTAAGGTATACGAGAACACGCATCTAAGAGAGTCCAGTGACACAATGTATCAAAATGTATATGAATTATGTAATTACTTCCGATCGACATACATATATCTTTTCTGAAATACCTCGATATGAGAGAGAGAGAGAGAGAGAGAGAGAGAGAGAGAGAGAGAGAGAGAGAGAGAGAGAGAGAGAGAGAGAGAGTGTTCATAGCCTCTGTTGTAGTGAACAGTTTCAATGACCAATATGAAACTAAACTGCTAATAATATTACGGATATTGTTGTGCTGATAATATAACGGCATCGTCTGTCAACATTGTAAATATTATTATATTAACAACAACTTAGAGATCACATAAAGCTTTGATACAAAGAAGGGAAGAAGAGTTCACGTGTCCTGGATCTACAGACCTTCACCAGCATCTACGTTACTACTCTTATGGCAGTGTATTTTTCGCTACCATTGTATTGTGTTTTTGACACGGGGTGTTGTCAGGAAGCCTGTCTTACCCGCTGGATTATTATAATTATTACTTTTATTATTATTATTATTATTATTATTATTAATTAGAAGTTAGTTGCCAGATTTTTTTCCATTTTTTTTTCCGGCGCCACCTTTTAGTTATCATTTTGCTCGTAACACGAGTCGTCCTCATCTGATAGGCATCAAATGTTTAACACAGGTTTAACGCAACTAGGAACAACTCACATGTGCAGGTGCCGTATGACTAAAGTTGTGGGACTGTTCTTAGGATCTAGGAGTAGCCCTGATAACTTCGGGAATCCTCTGGGTAGTAGCTTTAAACGTTGATAAAAAGACGCCTCTTAACTGGACGACAGCGGGGTGTGAAAAATAGTTTGTGATTCTCATCTAATCACGGCAGATATATTTTAGTCGACCTCTTCTGAATTGGTTCAGTATTTAATGGCTGTTGCATTTTTTTTGGCCAGGATATTACTAATTAATTTTAGCTTGTGTGACATAAAATTTGTTGATAAACTATTTTTTTCCATAAAATTTGTAATTGCTGGAATCATTACAGTGCCTGGAGATTCCCTCTTCTGATCCGCTTCCAAGTTATATTTCTGGTGTGTTTTCCTGAAGGGAAGTTTGCATTGTTATTTGGTACTATATGACAAACTTTACCAACTTCATTTAGACAAATATAGATATTGAGTTCAACTTAATAAATATAGAATGCCTCGTCTTATTGGCTTCAAAATTTTGACTGTGAAGTATTCTACAAGAAGAAAGACATCGTATAAAGGCTAGTGCAAATTTGAAATAATAATAAAATTATTAAAAAAATTAATTGCTTTATTCCGAGAAATTACTGGAGAATGAGTTTTTTTTAATAGACTTGAAGCTTTCATTGATGATATGCTTCATTACAAGAAAGCTTGACTTTTAAGATGATCTTCCTAAATGTTTTATTGCCATGTTCATGGCTCTGGCGTCTATCTTATGGGTGTTGTTTATCCATGGTCTCCGGTAGGCTGAAAGGATGACAACTAATGAGATAATGTCCGCGGATGAAAAGGGAATTCTTATCATTGAACCTGCAGGTGCTGAAGCTTAGTTTGCTGTTCAGGGGGAGCGACATATATCACGTGCCCCTCAACTGGGACAGAACGTTGCGAAAGAGGAAACAACCGAGGGAAAGAATAAGAAACAGTAGAAGACAGGATGGAGAACCAGTGATGCCAATGACGGGTGTAGGAGCTCCTCTTCCAGGAAATCACCAGGCTCAGTCCCACCAGGTGGAAGACTGCTGCAAGAACGAGAAGCTCCAACACTAAGTCCCTCAAACCCCCAACCTCCCCACCTCCCTCAAACACAGTAACTTTAACTAACCATACCCTGTCCCATCTTTTCCTATGTAGGCCCTATTGCAGGTCTCTTTTCACAACTCTTTCATTCCAGCCCACAATTCACCCTTCCCCTTCGCTGCCCATCCTTCCTCACCCATACCCACAGTCCTTCCTCCTTCCGGTGCAAGATCCCCCCTTACTCTCCCCCCCCCCCACCTTCACCTTCACCCACTCCTACCATGACTCAAGGAAAAGTACCAATAGATCAGGGCCCTGGAAAGCCAAACGTGGTGTACTAATGTAGATGGGATAACAAACAAGAACAAAGAATGGGAAGAACATATGGCAAAGGCTTCCCCAAGAATATAAGCAATAACAGACTAAACTCACAGAGGTGATTACTGATGCTCTCGAAGACTCGTGCTAATATGGCTTATGTTGATGCAATTATGTACATTTTATTATTATATCTATTAAGGCTTTGCTAAAACAAATAGTATGAACAGTAAACAGTAAAGACAGTAAAAACGTGACTCCGAGGAATGGAGTCAGCGGTGAATGAGTGTGCTAAACACACTGGTATATATGGCGTGATTTGTGAGCAGAGAACACGAGAAAACCTGCTCATGTGACTAGAAGAACTTCAAAAAAAAAAAAAAAACACTCATGTGTCTGCTCATAAATGCCGTCACTCGTTCTCTTTTAGAAAAATTATGTGTTTTACTCAAATGCTTGAATGTACAGTAGTGTGTAAATTAATTGGAGCAGTTGTACATTTTGTGATTACCTCATAATATATCTTAGTTTTTTTTTCAGAAGAATGTGTTACCAACTTATGGTAACCATCCAGCTGTGATGTTACCCTGCGACTCTCGTAAATGCTTCAACAGCTGTTGTTCTGTAAGGCTATTTTCACAAGCGTGCTCCGTTGTTTTGCCAAATTCTCCCATTTAATTCATGATTAATGATGAAATTCACGATGAACGTTACACCTAGGAAGCATGCAAGTATAGTACCTCTTAGAAAACATGCTGATTTGATTATCAGACAGATCGCCGAGAACTTGAGCCTGGCAAAGTCAACTGTTGGTAGGATTCTGAAAAGAGCTAACGACACTAGTGATTATGGAGCGCTGCGTCGAGGAAAATGTATTAGAAAACACAAGACAACTCCTCACGATGAGAAGATTAACATAAATAGTGTGAAGGTATCGAAGAAAACCACCAAAAATCTACAAAGAGATTTGGCTTCAGCTGGCGTAAATGCTGATTCTTCAACTGCTCGACGAAGACTTCTTGAAGTTCGCAGAACTGCCAGAGAGCCGATAAAGAAACAATTACTGACTTCTACTATTTAGAAAACAACGGCTGCGGTGGACATTCGGTCATAAGGGATGGACGACAGATGAATAGAGATAAGTTGTATTTTCAAATTTAGACGTATTTTGAAGATCATGGGTACAGATCAGTGGTAGTGAGACGGAACAAACGCCAACCACTTCGGAATGGGCACATTCAACAATAAAATTACCCCAAAACATGTTGAGAGAACGATGAACCGTGATAATTACAAGGCAATCTTGGCAACTCATTTGCTTCCCAATATGGATAAAAAATTTCCTCATGGAGAAGACATATTCCAGCAGGATCTTGCTGGAAGCCACACTCCCAGAAAAATGCTGACATTCAAGGAGAGTGGGTTAAGTATTCTAAATAAGCTTGGAAATTCTCCTGACCTCAACCCAATTGAGAATCTGTGGACGGTAATCAATATAGGATCGCAAAACAGTATTGTTCAACTGTATAGAAAATAACTGCTACTTTGCAATGTGTTCAACATTGGCCGGTTCTATGCCAAACTTTGTAGTAATATTTTTAAAAGTAAAGGGGAGTCATATCTCTTATTAAATATCTGTCATATCATTGTCATGTATTAAAAATAAACATTAATTTTGCAAATATATCTTATTTCATCACTGTCCCAATTAATATGCACACTACTATACATTCTTTAATATGTGAAAAGTGAGTTATTTCGCTGTTTACTTGATGCAAACTTTTATTTTTGAATTAAACTTAATGATTCTTACATTACATTTTCAATAGTCAACGTTTTAAATGTCAACTAAAACACTGACAACAATCCTCTTTTTTTCATTTGAGAAAGAAGAATGGGGGGTCAGGGCGGATATTTTGCTTAAAAATTTCTCAACTCCCTTACTTTAGAATTATGAGGGGTGAAGAAAGTATTTTAGTATTTTTTTTTTTGTTTTTTTGACGAAAAATTTATTTGCCTCTGCTTTATTACATACCAGTAACAAAATCACTTTCGCAATTGCAAATATTTGCATTGAAACAGAGAAGTGTTGATGCCTCACAAAATAATGTGATTTTATTTTCTGGCAATCGTCATAAAACTTATTTATAGTCAGCTTTTCACATACCTATTCTATGAAAAAAATGGAAGAAATCGGACAATAGACGAAATAGATGACATCAGGCCTGTTGTATATTCTCGTACTACTTATATACAATACAAATGTGCAATACCGTGACTGGAATACACAAATAACCCGTTAATAATGGAATACACAAATAACTAGTTAATTATCCAAGTCGGCCCGAAACGTCGTCGTAAGTTTTAGTCTCCTCTGTCCGGGTTATTTGTGTACTCTTTACATGCCGGAAAAGGCGGCACTTAAACAAAAATTAAAATAACGGGCTGGTCCGGCCTAGCTAGTGATGACGGCGAATACTCCAGAGGCTCTATAAGCTAGAATGTAAACATAACTTGAGCCACGTCGCAGAACAGGAAAGTTTGTTGACCTCTGGTTGAGTTAATGTGGACGCTGTGGTAAGCGTCTTGCAGCCCTGGGATGTCTCGCAAAAGATCCGCTCATTGTATATGTTTAGCCAGCTTCTAGAAATTTATTATTGTGAACAAAGGAATTCCAGCCGCTTTAATTCCGAAGGCTGGAATTATTTCCAAGTTTATCTCTCCTGAAACTGATATTCCAACTCCCGGAATTCTAACACCTGGTGCTACGACACCTGCTCTCCCAGCACTTCATGTACCAACTCTTACTTTCCCGGTGAGTGATGCTCCAGTCCATGCTCTTCCAGTAAATGATAAAGCAACACCTGCTCTCAACACCTGCTGAAACAACACCTGCTTTCGTCACATCTGCTGCAGCAACATCTGCTTTCCAGATAACTGATAGAGCAACATCTTCTCTCCCAGCAATTAGTGCAACAAAGACCTGCTCTTCCAGCACCTGCTGCACCAACATCTGCTCTCCCAGCATCTGGATTACATACGTCTTCACATCAACTAAGCAAGAGTACTTCGTTATAATTTCATCCTGTTACCTGCATATTTTATACTAAACAGTCCAGGTGATAACAAGATACAAACTTTATCCTGGAGTAGGAGTCATCCCGGATATCCATCGCCACGTACAGGGATTCACGTCCTTGGAAATCTGCACCAATGATGAGTGAATCATCAGCCGGTTATCTTTATCTGGGTCTGAAAATAAGTATGAGAAGGTGCTTATGTCTCACCTTTCAAACAACTTAAATGTAAAAATTGTTTTTAAAATTTAAATACTTGCGAATGAAAATGTAGCCTCAACATTTTGGAGATTCAATCCTTATTCTAATGAAAATTGATCCTCCTAGAT
>NW_027198487.1:5000-20000 GCF_038502225.1 Cherax quadricarinatus | reverse complement strand
TCGTAGTTTGGAAGTTAGGAGGAGGTGCGGGATTACCAAAACTGTTGTCCAGAGGGCTGAGGAAGGGTTGTTGAGGTGGTTCGGACATGTAGAGAGAATGGAGCGAAACAGAATGACTTCAAGAGTGTATCAGTCTGTAGTGGAAGGAAGGCGGGGTAGGGGTCGGCCTAGGAAGGGTTGGAGGGAGGGGGTAAAGGAGGTTTTGTGTGCGAGGGGCTTGGACTTCCAGCAGGCATGCGTGAGCGTGTTTGATAGGAGTGAATGGAGACAAATGGTTTTTAATACTTGACGTGCTGTTGGAGTGTGAGCAAAGTAACATTTATGAAGGGATTCAGGGAAACCGGCAGGCCGGACTTGAGTCCTGGAGATGGGAAGTACAGTGCCTGCACTCTGAAGGAGGGGTGTTAATGTTGCAGTTTAAAAACTGTAGTGTAAAGCACCCTTCTGGCAAGACAGTGATGGAGTGAATGATGGTGAAAGTTTTTCTTTTTCGGGCCACCCTGCCTTGGTGGGAATCGGCCGGTGTGATAATAAAAAAAATAATAATATATATATATATATATACATATATATATATATATATATATATATACACATATATACACATATATATATATATATATATATATATATATATATATGTCGTGCCGAATAGGCAGAACTTGCGATCTTGGCTTAAATAGCAACGCTCATCTTGCCATATAGGACAAGTGAAAATTTGTGTATGCAATAATTTCGCCAAAATCATTCTGAACCTAACGGAGAAAATATATTGATTGTGTTTGTTTAGTACTAAATTATTGTAAACGTATTTAAAATATATTTAGTTGGGTTAGGCTAAAATAAATTGTTTTTGTTATAATAAGGTTAGGTAAGTTTTCTAAGTTCCTTTTGGTGCAAAATTAAAAATTTTTATATCAACATTAATGAAAAAAATAAATCTTTAAACGTATAAGAGAAAATTTCAGAAAGGACTTAATTTTAAATGAGCTCTTGCTAATTGACCAGTTTTACATATTCGGCACGACATATATTTATATATATATATATTTATATATATATATATATATAATATATATATATATATATATATATATATATATGTATGTATATATATATATATATTTATATATATATATATTTATATATATATTTATATATAATATATATATATATATATATATATATATATATATATACCCACGAACGAGTGGTATTGATCAATAACAACACTGCGACTATCCTAGGAGTCGAACCCATGCTGCTTTGGCCCGCCTCGTGGTGAGCAAGAGCGCATGACTCTTTTAGTAATTTTTTTCTACAAAAAAGTGGCCAAAGTACATTTAAATCTTGCTCTAAGTATCATTTTCCAGCGTTTAGCTCTTAATCTGCTGACATTTAGGCCACTACAAGATTGTAGATAACGTAAATTTATGCCTAAATTCTAGCGCCACCGAAGTAACCACGATCAGCCAGATTAGGCTTATATCACAGAAAAAAAGTCTGCTCAGTGTGCAGATTAGAAAAATGTCCTGGTGTGTGTGGTGCATTGTGGGAACTGTTGAAAGCAATTATATTGTTTAGCATGTCACACAGTGGTGCAACACTCCGAGCTTAATTTAAGGAGGATGAAACTAACACTGAGGAGGGTGATGAGGACTGAGTTCTATGCGTTAGTGTTCATGTGGGTGACAGTGACGCTGGAAACGTCCCTAATAACGACTCAAATGCTGGTGGCCACATGCCACATGCCAGCAGAGCAACCTACAACAATGAATCCCAGTCACCACCAGCAGAGCAACCGACAACAATGCATCGCAGACACTACCAGCAGAGCAACCGACAACAATGCATCGCAGACACTACCAGCAGAGCAACCTACAACAA
Source organism: Cherax quadricarinatus (assembly GCF_038502225.1). Taxonomy (NCBI): domain Eukaryota; kingdom Metazoa; phylum Arthropoda; class Malacostraca; order Decapoda; family Parastacidae; genus Cherax; species Cherax quadricarinatus. The sequence continues at coordinate 18,113 of NW_027198487.1, read as the reverse complement.
TGAATCCCAGTCACCACCAGCAGAGCAACCGACAACAATGCATCCCAGACACTACCAGCAGAGCAACCGACAACAATGCATCCCAGACACCACCAGCAGAGCAACCGACAACAATGCATCCCAGACACTACCAGCAGAGCAACCGACAACAATGCATCCCAGACACTACCAGCAGAGCAACCGACAACAATGCATCCCAGACACCACCAGCAGAGCAACCGACAACAATGCATCCCAGACACCACCAGCAGAGCAACCGACAACAATGCATCCCAGACACCACCAGCAGAGCAACCGACAACAATACATCCCAGACACCACCAGCAGAGCAACCGACAACAATGCATCCCAGACACCACCAGCAGAGCAACCGACAACAATGCATCCCAGACACCACCAGCAGAGCAACCGACAACAATACATCCCAGACACCACCAGCAGAGCAACCGACAACAATGCATCCCAGACACTACCAGCAGAGCAACCGACAACAATACATCCCAGACACCACCAGCAGAGCAACCGACAACAATACATCCCAGACACCACCAGCAGAGCAACCACAACAATGCATCCCAGACACCACCAGCAGAGCAACCGACAACAATGCATCCCAGACACCACCAGCAGAGCAACCGACAACAATACATCCCAGACACCACCAGCAGAGCAACCACAACAATGCATCCCAGACACCACCAGCAGAGCAACCGACAACAATACATCCCAGACACCACCAGCAGAGCAACCACAACAATGCATCCCAGACACCACCAGCAGAGCAACCACAACAATGCAGCCCAGACACCACCAGCAGAGCAACCACAACAATGCAGCCCAGACACCACCAGCAGAGCAACCACAACAATGCAGCCCAGACACCACCAGCAGAACAACCACAACAATGCAGCCCAGACACCACCAGCTTCACCACAGTCAACATCATCTCCACCCATAAAAACAAACACTTCTGCCACCAGACCGCACATGGGACTGTCAGGACAACAACACATTTCTTCCTAATCCACGTTATTTCGATGACACAAAAAGTAGAATAAAGCCACATTCCAGTGCCCGCGGAGGCTCACGATGTTTCTTTGAGTTGTTTGACAATACCCTGCTGCTGCTGCTGCTTAGTGTGCAGCAAACAAATACATATCACACGTAAACAATGACGAACACAGTGTTTGTACACGATCTCTCCTGCATGAATGGAAGCACACTACTGTGGCACAAATGTATCTTTCCCATTATTATGCTCATGCCACATGTACATAAGAACAATATTATTAAATATTAGATAACAAAACGTATGTATCTCTGTTTTCCGGCATTTGGTGAACTTATTCCTCGAAATCGATTCCTTTTGCTCTTGCTTGTGTTACTTTTTTTTTTTTTTTTGACAAGACAAATCCCGGCAAAAAAATGATATGTTCTTCATAATCTCTAAAGTTTTCGTGTGTCCGAAAAACAAGTGCATTGAGTTTTTCTTCCCATTCTAATACTGGGATTGGCAAGGTTTTGATACTGTTCAAGGTATGGTCATGCTTGATTATGGCTTTGTTATTGATTTGATTGGCAACACAGGACTGACAATAATAGAAAATACTTAAAATTTACTCTGGATCTCTGGTGATACGTTCAGAAAAATGATGGAACTGTATAATACTAAGAGGCTTCATTGTTTATCAGTAACTGGTACACAAACCCATTACTGTCATTACATACGAACAAACAATACAGACATATGTGATCCAGTTCCAGAATCGAAGAAGTATATATCATAATTCAATATACTTACTAAGAAAATCATGATGCATGCTTTTGATGACAACATCAGGCCATTTCTGTGGCGGGATATGACTTTGATGACCATTCTTCACCCCAATGAATGCAACGTTCCAGTGAGATAAACAGATAGATGCGAGCCCGGTGGACAAAAGTGACATGTAGATTGATTTTGTGGAATGTGTTTTCCCCACCATGTCGGTAGTGCCATGCTCAACACAAAATATGTACCATTAAAGACTGGCAAGAGACCAACCAACGAGAGCTTCAGTTCGGTCGTCGTCAGCCAAATCATAGCTGCACCATAGCGTCACCTCATAAGCCCTTGTAAACGCTATCCAACAGCAATTCCTGCCACAAGCATTAAGGAAATGCCCTAAAGAGGTGTTATATGTGTACTTACAACGAAAAGAGTACCGAAGCGCCTTGACACCAGATGTGTGTGTAAAATCTATCAAACACCACTGCATTGAACCTTTATTCGAGGAGTTCCACCAGCTCCATTACTTTTAAAATCATAGTAAACAATATCGTAACAGTAATCGATGGATGTGCTCCCGTGCATCGCTTGGTATGGCCACAAGTCGGGATAATGGAATCTGTATATGAAACCTTTGTATTCGCAGTGATTCGGCGTCAGAGTCCTGGAGTTCCTCAGTGAGTTTTTCTTTCACTGCTAAGGACAGTGAGTAGAAAAGTCGTTGTATTCAACAAACATATTCTGGCATTGTGTTATATATAGGACATGAATTTCAGGAAGGCCGACTTTTGTCACACAGACGTAACAGACATATCCTTGATGCTTATCTAAGATAGGATGGTGTCCAGGTTATACTTGCTGGCGATAAAGGCGATGTTGATGTGGTGATTGTATGCGATCCCCACGACGTTCATGTTATTGTTGAAGACAGTGTCATTCTATTTCTACTGTTTTATTGCGTCACCAGTTCAAGCAATATCCACATGCAGACCAAAGCGCAATCTCCATTACAGTCGCCCATGATTCTCTAGAGGAAAGACATGTGTATGTGCCTATTGTTCGTACATACAGCGTCTGGAAGTAACATTACATAGGTCTTGTTTTGGAATAGGAAAGAGGAAACACATGCAAATTATTCAATCTTCGCAAAAGTAGGGGCCATATGTTCTCATATTCATGGGCACATTCTTCACCCCTGAAGCTGTTTCATGCCGCGGAACATTATGTGGCAGCACTTCAAATAAGTGTGAATAAAACACCCAAAGCCTTGACTGAATAACACTACATAAACGTGATATCTCTAAAATATGTAGCACCAGAGTGCATGTCTCATACAAGCAGGGGATGCTACTTCCACTGACTGAGAGTTCACCATCAAGTAAGCATCTGACGTGATTAACGATCGGTGCTCAACAAGGCATATTATGGGTTCAAGTTTGAGGGTGACTATCGTCTTCATCATAACAGACATGGCTCCTTCACTACCATAGTATATACTGCGTGACATTCGTTCCTCTTGCAAGACTAACAAGAATATGTGTACTTCCGCAGGTGCGCTAAAACAAGCGCTTGCGCTGCAGCTTGAAATTAACGCATCAACAGAACAAAACACTAATGGCGGAGTGTAAATTTGGTGTGTATATGTAAATATCGTTTTTTTTTACATTTACATTATAACCATTCATAGTTTATTGCTAGGAAATCTATATCTTTAAAACTACACATGTAGACACCTACTCGCGTATATCAGACATCTAGAAAATTTGTTTCAACCCGAAGCTTGATTCGGAATGATTTTTTTAGTTCAGCTATCAACTCTGTGGAGATTTATCTTAAAATCTTCGGGGTTTCTCCAATTTCTACAGTTGGAATAGAAAGAGAGAGAGAGAGAGAGAGAGAGAAATAGTCAGGTGTATATGTGGAAGAGCTTGGCATCCTAAGAGTGAGAAGTGAAGTGTGCCGCGGGGAATACCCTCTTATGACTGTTTCTGGGGAGTGTGTGCGCGCGTTGAAGAGCACTTGTTTGAAGAGTACACCAATGTGTTTTGTAATGTATTAGGGTAAGAATTCCTCAGCTTTTGTGTTGTGTGAACACTCGTATTGTTTCAAGTAGTGACTTCAGGGACGTGTTTTGTTTAGGTCCTGGTTACTTTGTCTTTTCCTTCTGGCTCATATTAATTATAATGATAAATATAATAATAATAATAATAATAATAATAATAGAATAAAAATAGTTTATTACTGTTGTTGTTGTTGATGTATTATATTTTTATTAGTAGTAGTTGTAGTTATTATTTAAATATCGATAATTTCAGAGTGGCTCAGTTTCCCAGAGTGGCCCATATTATTTTTCTCAACAAGAAATGGTGATTTAGCATGACTGTGTTCTTACAAAGGCAGGGTGAACCAGTGAGGCAGGGTGAACCACTGAGGCAGGGTGAACCACTGAGGCAGGGTGAACCACTGAGGCACGGTGAACCACTGAGGCAGGGTGAACCACCGAGGCAGGGTGAACCACCGAGGCAGGGTGAACCACCGAGGCAGGGTGAACCACCGAGGCAGGGTGAACCACCGAGGCAGGGTGAACCACCAAGGCAGGGTGACCCACCAGGGTTGAGTAATCCACCATGAAAGAATAATCCACGAAAGCAAACTAACCAATCAAGGTAAAATTACCCACCAAGTAAGGATGATCAACGGAGGTAAGCTGATCCTCCTTGGACGAGGCGTTTCACCAAGATGACTCAGAGTTTACCTTTCAAACCAGAATGATTCCAATGATCACACTGAATGTGTATCTTACGCCAGCACGCACTCATCCATTTCTGTATTGCTTATTCTTTGCCCAAATGTCGCACAAACGAGACATTTTTTTCAGCCTCTAGTTTCCTTGCTTGAACACACGACCATCTCTTTGCACAAACGAGACATTTTTTCCCCCTGCCTCTAGTTTCCTAGCTTCAACATACGACCTTCTGTTGGCACAAACGAGACATTTTTCCCCCTTGCCTCTAGTTTCCTAGCTTCAACATACGACCTTCTGTTGGCACAAACGAGACATTTTTCCCCCTGCCTCTAGTTTCCTAGCTTCAACATACGACCATCTGTAACACCTGTATAAAAACATTATCAACACAAACCTTGAATACCATCGCATTTTTGTTTTAATGAACAAACTACTTTTACTGAAACTGCTTCGCCATTTTAAACTCTCTTTCCCTCGTCTAATAAGTGAAACGTCTTACCCATCAAATCTTTCGTTGAAATAACCACCTCGTACTACGGTGGTTCATCATGGTGCCTGGTACATCAGGGAGTCTCTTTTCCATGGTGTCATGTCCCTCATGGCATATTGTTCATCATGGTGCTGGCCTATCTTGACATGTGGATGATCATCATGTCCTGATCGTCGTTATATGTGGTTCTTCATAAAGACTTCTTTCACTTATTTTGTATGAGTATGACGCAACAAAATCATGTTTCAATGTTGGTTTTCATGGCAACAGATCCATTATAGTTAGTGAATTTCATTAGCCAGGACAGAGTTTGATGCTGGATTATCTAGTGAACATTAAAGCTGAAGCACTTGACTTGTCCTCATTGATGCTTCAGTGTTGCACAGTCATTTATACAAAAACGATTATTCACACACACACACACACACACACACACACACACACACACAGGAGGGTCAGGGGAGACATGATAACGACATATAAAATACTGCGTGGAATAGACAAGGTGGACAAGGACAGGATGTTCCAGGGAGGGGACACAGAAACAAGAGGCCACAATTGGAAGTTGAAGACACAAATGAGTCAGAGAGATAGTAGGAAGTATTTCTTCAGTCATAGAGTTGTAAGGCAGTGGAATAGCCTAGAAAATGACGTAGTGGAGGCAGGAACCATACACAGTTTTAAGACGAGGTTTGACAAAACTCATGGAGCGGGAAGAGAGAGGGCCCAGTAGCAACCGGTGAAGAGGCGGGGCCAGGAGCTAAGACTCGACCCCTGCAACCACAAATAGGTGAGTACAAATAGGTGAGTACACACACACACACACACACACACACACACACACCACTCAAAAACTTATTCACTGGGCCTCTGGCAACCTCTCATTTAATAACGTTTCATACCTCAACAAGGACTACAAATATCCTACGTCTCCAAACACCAAAATTTGCTGAAATAATGATACACAAATGAACTTTTTTTATGGAAATCTTTTTGATATCGTATCGCCAATACAGTAAGCTTAATAGGAACGGTAAATCCCACTGTTGTCGAGGTCCATAAAACTACTATTCTCTGTTTACCATCGTTTCGGTTTCTCTTAATATTACTCACCGAATATATACTGCTTCTAAGCATTCTCTTCCTTCGGAGCAAAGAAAAAATACCTCAGAAATTAATAAGCAAAGGTAAGGTGAAAAAAGTGTCCCCTGCTTCATCTCCTCACAGCCTGTGTTGAGTTCCTGTAAGTTGCATGTCATGCTGTGATGAGGAAAATTGACGAAGATGTCTCCTACCAAAAAGGTGAAAAGAGATGAGGAAGGATAACTAGGTGGATGAAAGCGGCGAAGTTGGGGACAAAGAAGCAAAGGGAGATGAAAGTAAAGAGAGAGAGAGAGAGAGAGAGAGAGAGATACGGGGGGATATGTAGGTTGGTTGGTTGACCTGTAAGTTGTTTGGTAGCTAGGTAGGTTGGTTGGTTGACCTGTAAGTTGTTTGGTAGCTAGGTAGGTTGGTTGGCTGACCTGTAAGTTGTTTGGTAGCTAGGTAGGTTGGTTGGCTGACCTGTAAGTTGTTTGGTAGCTAGGAAGGATGATAGGTATTTTGGTTCGTTGGCACTGATTCTAGTATACAATTCTATGTAAATTCGTTTGTGAATGGATTTAACCATTAAACTCTATTTATTAATGCAAACATGTAGATGTATATACGCGTCAACAAAGACTGAAATAAGTGAATATCTTTCAGAGGTTTGATAATTAAGATGGAGTTTCTACAAGCTGGTAAGCCAGTGGAAGGAAGGGCATGATCCTCTCCAGCCAGTAACATAACTTCAGCTCAGACCACACCACACCAGCCCGCCTTTCTGTACACCCTGTGCTATGTCACAGAGTGAGAGAAAGAGACGGTAACTGGAGACAAGGTAATGTAAGAATAGGAGAGAGAGAAAAAGGAAGAGAAATTGGTGTGGCAGAAGGGAGGCATATAAAGCATAGGTGTTAAGAAATAGCAATAAAAACACGTGACTAGATATTTAAAAAAGCATCTCACTGAAAAATGTCAGACCAGAAATCCCCGAGCACTTTCTTGTGTATAAACACATTTTAACAAGGGTTATATAGAATAAAACACAGCGAAGATTATAGGTGCTCCAGTGAGGTGACACGACAGTAGGTATAAACACCCATAATTGCCCACTCACTGATTCTTAGCCTTTGTATAAAATAAGGAACATGATCCAGTAACAAAAAGTAGATATGTAAGATTCCTGTGCAATAATTAGGCTTCTTTATTTTCGAATCGTTTCGTCTACACTGTATGCTTCTTTAGTTCATACATTCGACACATGTGTAACACTGGGGAATGTTTTTTTATGGAAACGTTTCGCCACACAGTGGCTTTATCATTCCAATACAGGAGTTTGAAACCACTGTATGACGAAACGTTTCCACAATAAAGATTCCTAAGGTTAAACTTTCCTATGTGTGAAAGTCGTAATCTAGACAATGTATAGGGAAAGTTTTCCCAACTCACTATCAACCCTCCATAACCACAGCTCACTATCATCCATGCATAGCCACAACCACAACTTACCATCAAGTCGACACACTGTAAACTATCCATCACCACAACTCACTATCAACCATCCATAACCACAACTCACTATCATCCATCCATAGCCACAACCACAACTTACCATCAAGTCGACACACTGTAAACTATCCATCACCACAACTCGCTATCATAGAACGCCCAAACCATTCCCCACCACAACTCACTACCAACTATCCACATATCCAACAGGACTCACATATGTCTATAATAGGAGTGAGAAACATTTAGTGTTTTATGTGGATGTTCAATGAATGTTCTATTCAAGATCAAAATGTTCTGTTTCTAATCAACATGTTCATTAAAATTTCTGAGCCACTTCAACGTGCTCAGTAAGTGTTCTGTTTCAGATCTACATTGTATGTGAATATAAAGTCAAGAAAATTTTCCAACCAGCTTGAATTTCCTAACATGTGGTTGCTAACAAGACCCTCATAACCTACTATGAGGATGCCCATATGCTATGCATGACAGGCATGACAGATGCAGGCAATTACATAAGTGAGAGTCTTCTTTACCTCAACTCTCGAGACTGAAGAAAAGGTATTGAAATGAAGTTATACCTCGGTTAATAATAATTAATACCTCCTAAACAGTAAATTAAATGATTAGCGTTCATATTTAAAAATAAACTAAAAATGTGAACATCGTCTGTTATGAAAAATATTAATCTCGATAAGCTCTGCTTCCCCAAAATTCTAAGTGTTTTTTTTTTATGAGAAATCGAAATTGCGACCACTGTCAGCCTCAGAGTTATCTTTGAGTTACCAGACCTTGCCACGTGGAGGCCAGTGGTTCGTCTTTAAGGTCCACCCACCCACTTACTGTGTTCTTGATGCTTTCCCCAGGTTCATGTGTCCAGGAGTCTATCTGTCCGCCTCAGATATTCTCCCTTTCCCACTTCCCCAAGGTCTGTCTCAACAACCAGTGTCCCTCGTCTTTCCCAGGTCCATGTATCCAGGAGTCCATCTGTCCGCCTCAGATATTCTCCCTTACCCACTTCCCCAGGGTATTCTCGCTTTTCCCAGGCCCATGTGTCCAGGAATCCATCCGTGGGCCCCCGGATGTCTCCCCTTCCTCACTTCCCTTAGGTTATTTTCCAGCCTCAGCCTTCCCTAGGTTATTTATCCCGAAGTCAGCTCAGCCACCCTCCGTGATCTAGCCAGATGAGAACGAGGCCTTGTTTAGCTGGTCTACGGTAGAGACTGTCCAGGTGGATGGAATTACAGGAGGGGACACACAGGAAACTGCGTCCTGTAGTTACACCACCAAGACAGTCTAGACCGTAAGTCAGCCAGACGCAGCCAAGCTACCGTCCAGTTCGCCCACCAAGGCCTGGCCACTCAGTGAAATTTTGGGAGTTCTATTTATTTTATGCAATTCATCTACATTATTGTACTTAATCAGCAGTTTAAATGTGTTTATGAATGTTTTAGTCTACGTGGATGAATGTTCGTGTATTAACCTGTATGTCCACCTCCACCAGAACTATAATAAGTGGTGAACTGTATGTTTTTATTTCGTTATTAGTCTTATGTATTTGTAATACCAGCAGTTACAAGAGTCCGGCACAATGGAAATAAGTTACTTTGTCTGACTTTTTTGTTGTTATCCTGGGTAATTTACGCATATTTTAATATGTATAATAATTTGTGAAACTGTATTTATGTGTATCTGTACCTAAATAATCTTACGTATGCACACACACTTATTTTCACACTCATTTGTGCATTTCCACAACCACGGCTGCGGATTCACCATCATTCATACGTACAAAGCAACGCACACGCTCTCACAAACACACATACATATGTATAACACACACTGATCGCCTCGTACACTAATATGCTTGTAATCACTAATACACGCACACGCACACACGCACACACACCCACACACACACACACACACACACACACACACACACACACACACACACACACACACACACACACACACACACACACACACACACACACACACATGTCCATCTATACCACACGCACATATGTACTCAAATTTGTATCCATTTATATATGCAGTCTTCCTCACGGTTGTTAAAATTATGTTTGTGTTTTCAAAATAAAGTCGAGAAGTTGTGGGTTGAAAAAAATCACACTTCCTTAAGTTAGGAAATTCAGGAACTTTATATATTTCAATATTCTGATGAAGAATGTTGGTTCTCGCCATGTTGAAGACATCCACTAGACACTACCATGAATTATCTTTTGGAAGACAAAGTTCTATAAATAATTTTTAAACACTTTAACTAATTTCTTTCTATTCTCACATTTTTACTTACCTAACATCTTCTAGACCATCATAAAACATTATCCCCCCCACGGACTATAAACATTATGGGATGAAAATAAAAACTAGCAACTGGGGATATTCGATCCCTTGACATGGACAACTAATATGGTGGGTCTTACCCACTGGTCAGTGCGTCTCCGACTTACTAACATTCTACATTATGATGTCATGTTCTGTGATGTGTAAACGTTAGCAGAATTATAAAATTAATGTTGTATTGTAATGTACTGCGATGTTTAATTGTTAGTATGTATTATACCTTGAATGGTGTACCACACAATGTTGTTTCTTCAACATTAATGTTTATGCCATAAAGAATACTTAATGTTTAAGGGGTATTTTCGTTGTAATAACTGGTAACATAACTATTTTTCAGTTGGTTAAATTTTCTTAAATGTTGTTGTGATTAATAAATAAAATAAAATCTTAGAGAGACTTACGTTGCAGAAGTGATGAGAAAAATAACATAAAAAAGGAAACCAGAAGTATTTTTTTTAGAAATAAAGCATTTGAGGATTGGCAAGAGTTCTGGAAGAAAGCTGAGGAGTATCAAGAGCTCTGGAAGAAAGTTGAGGAGTGGCAAGAGCTCTGGAAGAAAGTTAAGGAGTGACAAGAGTTCTGGAAGAAAGTTAAGGAATATTAAGAGCTCCGGAAGAAAGTTGAGAAGTATTAGGAGCTCTGGAAGAAAGATGAGGAGTATTAAGAGCTCCAGAAGAGAGTTGAGGAGTATTAAATGCTTTGGAAGAAAGTTGAGGAGTATTAAGAGCTCCGGAAGAAAGCTGAGGAGTATTAAGAGCTCCGGAAGAAAGCTGAGGAGTATCAAGAGCTCTAGAAGAAAGTTGAGGAGTATTAAGAACTCCAGAAGAAAGATGAGGAGTATTAAGAGCTCCAGAAGAAAGTTGAGGAGGATTAAGAGCTCTGGAAGAAAGCTGAGGAGTATTAAGAGCTCCGGAAGAAAGCTGAGGAGTATTAAGAGCTCCGGAAGAAAGCTGAGGAGTATCAAGAGCTCTAGAAGAAAGTTGAGGAGTATTAAGAACTCCAGAAGAAAGATGAGGAGTATTAAGAGCTCCAGAAGAAAGTTGAGGAGGATTAAGAGCTCTGGAAGAAAGCTGAGGAGTATTAAGAGCTCCGGAAGAAAGCTGAGGAGTATTAAGAGCTCCGGAAGAAAGCTGAGGAGTATCAAGAGCTCTAGAAGAAAGTTGAGGAGTATTAAGAACTCCAGAAGAAAGTTGAGGAATATTAAGAGCTCTGGAATAAAGTTGAGGAATGACAAGAGCTCCGGAAGAAAGTTGCGAGTTCAACAAATATTTATTATAACATTCGGCAACACAAAATATTACTATGGAGTCAGTAATTGCAGTTATCTAATTATCATATAAACTTGACGAAATAATAAAATAACAAGTAAAGACGAAGAAGTTTATCCGGTAAACAAAAGTATAATTCTTCTTTGTCATTGTTGGAAACCTAACAAAACAAGTAACTAAACATGGATGTGGATGCAAGATTTGAAGACAAATTTAATACATAAATCGTTGGGTTGCGGTGCGATTCCAGGTTGTTATGACCAGAGAACATAAAAATGGAGGAACACTGTAGAAGGCCTACTGGCCCATACAAGGCAAGTCCTTATCAAAATGACCTCTACCCATAGCTACCCAAAAATTTACTCTCGTATCCAATGACACAAATCAAACCCAGCCCCTACCACTCATATATTTGTCCAATCTCTTTTTAAATCCTCCCAAAGTCCTAGCCTTGATCACCCTACAGGGAAGATTGTTCCACACATCCACAACTCTGTTAGAAAACCAGTACTTACATATGTCCTTTCTAAATCTAAATTTATTCAACTTTAATCCATTATTTCTGTTTTTTACCTGGTTCGACGCCCTCAGTACTTTATTAATATCTCCCTTGTTTATGCCCGTCATCCACTTATACACTTCAATTATATCTCCCCTCATTCTACGTCTCTCCAGAGAGTGGAGATTTAAGGCTTTAAGCCCATCTTCACACGGGAGATTCCTTACGCAGTAAATCGTTTTAATCATTCTTCTCTCTATGTTCTCCAATGAGTCTATATCCATCCTGTAGTAAGGAGACCAAAACTGAGCAGCATAATCTAAACGAGGCCTCACTAGTGATGTATAGAGCTGTAAAATAACTTTTGAACTTCTGTTACTTATATTTCTTGAGATAAATCCTAGTAATCTATTAGCCTTGTTGCGCACACTAAGGCACTGCTGTCTTGGCTTTAAATTTCTGCTTACCATGACTCCCAAGTCATGATAACATATGTAGTACATAATAATGATATTAGTAGTACTAGTAGTAATGATAATAGTAGTACTAGTAGTAATGATAATAGTAGTACTAGTAGTAATGATAATAGTAGTACTAGTAGTAATGCTAATAGTAGTACTAGTAGTAATGGTAATAGTAGTACTAGTAGTAATGGTAATAGTAGTACTAGTAGTAATGGTAATAGTAGTACTAGTAGTAATGCTAATAGTAGTACTAGTAGTAATGGTAATAGTAGTACTAGTAGTAATGCTAATAGTAGTACTAGTAGTAATGGTAATAGTAGTACTAGTAGTAATGGTAATAGTAGTACTAGTAGTAATGCTAATAGTAGTACTAGTAGTAATGGTAATAGTAGTACTAGTAGTAATGGTAATAGCAATAATGTTAATTCTATCAGAAGTCTAAGCTCTTCTTCCTATTAAATATTCATGAATGTTTGTCTGTTTTTAATAAATCAGTGTCACAGTTTAGTGAATGTCTTGTGAATGACGTCATCCAGCACATCTGTCATCAGGAAAAAAATTGTGGAGAGTTTGGTAAAATTTGGTTATTTGGTTTTGTAATAGATTTTTGTAAACATTAATACATTGTATAAAAAAAATCACCAGTTTCGTTCCTCCTTTCTTATGTTCTTATGTTCTTATGTTCTCATGGTAATAGTGTAGTTGGTGAGTGGAACAGTCTGCCTAGTAGGGTGATAGAAGCTAAAACCTTGGGTAGTTTCAAATTTAGGTTGGATAAATACATGAGTGAGAGGGGCTGGATTTGAATCGGGCTTTCACATGAGTAAATAGGATTATCAAAGGTTATTGCTAGGGTTGCAGTTATTCTGTTAGTGGGTTGGATTTTCGAAGGACCTGCCTAGTATGGGACCAACAG
>NW_027198486.1:0-43730 GCF_038502225.1 Cherax quadricarinatus | reverse complement strand
GTAAAACATATCCTGCAGCACGCAGTGCATGAGAAAAAAAACTGCGACCGTGTTTTTGGTTTAAAGTAGGACACTTTGCAGTGTATTTTTGTATGGTTTCTATGGTTGTATTCACAATTTTTGGGTCTCATTTGATAGAATGGAAGATACATTACAGAAACTGATTAGTTTTAGGACTGAAAATAGCTTGAAATTGAGCTCAAAGTAGCAGAAATGTTCGATTTTTGCCAATGTTGAAGAGTAAACAAATCCCATCACGCATCCAATACACATCAACTGGTAGGTCTAACACGTGTTCATGAATGAGCTGATGTTATTTATACAATTATCGCAATATTGCATAACAGTAAATCTACTATTTTTTGGTGTGAATAAAAATTCTTTGTGAATAAAAAATCAAAATGGAATTCATGTGTAAAGCCTGGAAATGTAACTAATGAACAGAAGAAATGTTATTTTAGTGCTAGGAATGCCTGCATTGTTTATTCTGGACCCTATTTTTAAATTTGAATATTTTGAAATTTGTGTGAAATTGACCAAATTACCAATTTCTGATCACTTTATTGGGCAGTTGAAATAGTTGATTGGGTAGTTTCTTTTGCTCAGTTAATAAAATAGAAGGCATACTAGTGAAATACCTAAGAATTTGGTTGACTGGAACAACATAATTGGCTTAAAATAGGTGTCAAAGTTGGCAAAATCACAAATACGCAAATATCACCGACGCAGCAAAATTTGTGATACTGTAATTTCATCAATTTTCCATCAAATTTTGTACTTTTTGTGTTATTACCTTCAGAAAAAGATTCTGTACCATTTCATAAGACAAAAAAATGAAAATTCTTGGACCCTGTGGACAAGTTCCAGATCAGGGGTCTGGACTCTTGAAAGGTTTAAAAACAACCTTTCTCCATTCACTCCTAATACTCACACATGCCTCCTGGATGCTCAAGCCTCTAAAATTTAGAGCCTCTTTTATCTCCTCCCTCCAACCATACTTAGGATGACCCCTAACCCTCCTACCTTCCACCCTAAATTCATACACCCTCTTGTCATCCTATCCCCTCTCCATTTTCTCTAAATGTCAAAGCCACCTCAACAATACCCCCCCCCCCCCCTCAGCCCTCTGAATTATACCCTTGGTGACATATTGCCCTTTAATTTCTACACTCTGAATTTTCTGCGTAATATTCGTAATATTCGCAATACACATTGCTCTCAAACATGACATCTCCACTGACTCTAGCTTCCTCCTCATTGAAGTGCTCAAAATCAATGTTTCATATCCACACACAAGTGTTAATACCACTATACTCTAGCACATTCCCCTCTGATAAACTTTTCTTTCTACAACTGTCTCCCCACACCACTGTAAAAATTAACAAATTACACACCAGAATCTGTGGCGTCTTCACACTACCCGTGTCACTTCCAGCCCCTTAACCCTTTGAGGGTTTTGGTCGTACTAGTACGTCTTACGCGTAGGGGTTTTTGACGTACTAGTACGCATAAATTCTAGCGGCCTCAAATCTCGCAGGAAAAGGCTGATAAGCCTAGATGTGAGAGAATGGGTCTGTGTGGTGGGTGTGCGCAGTAGGAAAAAAATCTGGGACCCAGTGGTGCATTGTGGGAATGCCATCATAGTACACAATTTCCACCGTGCCCTGCGGTAAGAAGTTCCTCACTCCTCGGCGAATTGGGACACTTTTGTTCCCCAGTGACAGTTCTAATACAGATGGAAGTGACAGTGAAGATGAGTTTCAAGGTTCTGGTGAGGTTTTGACCGAAACTAATGACCATAATATGGGTAATAGTGAGGAAAACCCAGACAACCCACAGCCTTCCACCTCTGGTGCTGGGCCGTCGTTCAGTTGTACCAGAATCAAAGAGGAAACTCCTATTTTCCAAAATCCCAGACTCAGATGTGAGCATTGGTGATGATAATGATAGTGATTATGAACTACAAGCTCTTCAAACTTGTTCCAAGAATGGAGGAGGAGGAGGAGGCAGAGGAGGAGGAGGCAGAGGAGGAGGAGGCAAGAGGAGGAGGAGGCAAGAGGAGGAGGAGGCAAGAGGAGGAGGAGGCAAGAGGAGGAGGAGGCAGAGGAGGAGGAGGAGGAGGAGGAGGAGGAGGAGGAGGAGGAGAAGAGGAGGAGGAGGAGGAGGAGGAAGAGGAGAGGAGGAGGAGAGGACGAGGAGGAGGAGGAGAGGAGGAGGAGGAAGAAGAAGAATACGTAATGATAACAATAATACATAATAATAATACATAATAATAATAATACATAATAATAATAATACATAATAATAATAATACATAATATAATAATAATAATAATAATAATAGGTAATAATAATAATATGTAATAATAAATGTTCACCCATGACAGTAACAAGATAAGGGGAGATAACATCTGATAAGTGCTGACGTTTGATGAGGGTAAATGAGGGTAGAGCTGATGCCAAAAGATGAGATGAACATCGCCCTCCCTTTGTTTTTGCTGGTATACTAACATTTCTGTCTGTCTATTTGCCTGTCTGTCAAGCTCCCTGTCTATCCATCTAGCTCTCTGTCTCAGAGAGCCACAAGACTGCGTCATCACTTTTACTCACATCTTCAAGCAGAGTATAGCACTTTGTCTGGGTTTCTTGGGTTATCCTAGGTAATTTATACTATGTATACTTGTATTTATGTGTACCTGTGAGACAGAGATAGACAGACAGATAGAATGAGGGAGAAAGATAATTAGATAGAATGGAGGAGGGGAAGCAGCATCCGACCCCATTGTTTTGACAGGCCGGAGGGGGAAAGAGTAATGAGCCAATATGTCACTTTGACAGCTGCCGACTCCTTGTAATTTACACTATGGACGAGGAGGAGAAGGAGAAGGAGGAAGAGTAGGGGGAAGAGGAAGAAGAGGAGGAGGAGGAAGAGGAGGAGGAGGAAGAGGAAGAGTAGGAGGAAGAGGAATAAGAGGAAGAGGAGGAGGAAGAGGAATAGTAGGAGGAAGATTAGGGGGAAGAGGAGGAAGAGGAAGAAGAGGAGGAGGAGGAAGAGGAGGAGGAAGAGGAAGAAGAGGAGGAGGAGGAAGAGGAGGAGAGGAAGAGGAGGAGGAGGAAGAGAGGAGGAGGAGAGGAAGAGGAGGAGGGAAGAGTAGGAGAGGAAGAGGAGGAAGAGTAGGGGGAAGAGTAGGGGGAAGAGGAGGAAGAGGAAGAAGAGGAGGAGGAGGGTGGAACACTAGTACACTGGTACTGGTACACTAACATTTCTGTCTGTCTATTTGTCTGTCTGTCAAGCTCCCTGTCTATCTGTCTATCCGTCTAGCTCTCTGTCTCAGAGAGCCACAAGACTGTGTCATCACTTTTACTCACATCTTCAAGCAGAGTATAGCACTTTGTCTGGATTTCTTGGGTTATCCTAGGTAATTTATACTATGTATACTTGTATTTATGTGTACCTGTGAGACAGAGATAGACAGACAGATAGAAAGAGAGAGACAGATTGAAAGAGATAGAATGAGGGAGAAAGATAAAACACCATTGTGTATGACACCATGTTTCAGAGTTCCACAAGCTGCAGAACTAATAGGAATATGTTCAGTGACTGTATATTGGTATATATATTATAGAACAATAATAATAAACAATGTTTTGTATTGTTTGTTTTTGTAAACAAGTTTTGTAAACAATATATTGATAATTATGTTTGTGTGCTTATTGTGTTGTATACAACGAGTGTATATATGTACATTGCACCTTACTTTGGTCTCATAGGCCACATAAGTTATGTGAAAAAATAAAATAGTGAAAAAAACAACAAACCTTCAAATACAAGTAAACTAAAGTTTACCGGGTGAGCGGCAGTCGCCGCTGTTGCCATACGCGGCTCATTTTCTGCAAACTTCATGCATCCATATCTCCGTAAGTATTGATGGTAAATTTTTTTTGTTTATCCTATAATGTTTAGAAAAAAAAACTCTATTTTTTCATAAGAAAAAATAATTTTTTTTTTTTTTTGAAATTTGGCCGACCCTGAGAACGAGTTTCGGAGAGGGCCTGTCGACCCTCAAAGGGTTAATACTGACAATCTGTCGAGTTTATTAATTTACACATTCTCTCAAGGGGCACACCTTGACGAAGGTGAAGGGATCTTGATCCAAAGAACTGGAACCATCCTTTATTTCCTTCATTCAAATTATATTACCTCCTATTCCCCTCTAAGAGTTTAGTGCTCCTTCATATTTATTGTACCACACAACAGGGTGACCAAAAGAAGTAAACACATTCATCATCATTCATTCAACTGCTTTGTTGCCAGAAGTGTGCACAGTTCAAATCATTTTCTGCCTACAGAAATCCAACACTACCTTCAAGTACTACCCTTTCCACCTACAGAGTTATGTCTACCTAACTGGTTTCCCTGAATCTCATCATCAAAGTTACTTTGTTTACATTCCAACAGTAGTTCCATGAAGAACTACTGGTTTCCATTCACTACTATTTAACATGCTAACACAAACCTGCTGGATGCTCAAGCTCCTAGAATTAGATCTAAGCTTCCTTTATCCTTTTCCTCCAACTGCTCCTGGGAAGACAACTACCCCTCCTACCATCCATCCCTGGTTTAAACACCCTCTTCATCATTCTATCCCTCTTCATTCCCTCTACATGCCCAAAATGGCTCAACACCACTGCTTCAGTCTTCCTGAGCTGTATCCATGGTGACACCACATTGCCTTGTAATTTCGAAGCTCTACATTCTCTGCACGATATTCACCTCCCAAATTGCTCTTAATCATGACTTCTCTGCTGCCTCCAGTCTTCTTGCTGCAGCATTCAAAACCCATACCTCACACTCATACAGGTGTTGGTACCACTATACTCTGATACATTCCATTTTTTTTTTCTCCATAAATAAACTTCTTTTCACAACCTCCCCCCCCCCCACATACACACATACCTTTTCCCCTCATCTATCCTTTGGTTCATCTTATCTTTCAAAGACCCATCACTTGACATGTCCACACCCATATACAGTATTTAAAAAGGTAGATTTGAGTGACACTGGTGTCAATAACATAAGATCTATGCAGGAAACAGTTAAAGGGACAAGTTTGGAATGTAACTTACATGTCAATTCATGGGATAGTAATGAGGGAGAAAGAGAATTGTAGATAGTACTGAAGGAGAGAGAGCTGGGGATAGTACTGAAGGAGAGAACTGTGGATAGTACTGAAGGAGAGGGAGAGCTGGAATAGTACTGAGAGGGAGAGCTGGAATAGTACTGAAGGAGAGAGAGAGCTAGGATAGTACTGAAGGAGATGGAGAGCTGGAATAGTACTGAAGGAGAGGGAGAGCTGGGATAGTACTGAAGGAGAAGGAGAGCTGGGGATAGTACTGAACTGTACTTCATATATCAAATTTAAGGTACATCACCTAGCATGTTATCAGATAAAACATGCAAGATTTTCTCTATAACTTTCTACCGCCTGTTACTAGTGTAATGAATGGCAATGAAGACATAAGATAATTTCAATACCCCTTAGAAGTTTTTCTATGCTTGAATTACTTTTTTTTCTAAATTCCAGTAACAGTCTCAGTACTGTAAGCTGCCACAGTTTCTCAGCTGAAAAAGTTTCGTGCGGTTTTACTAAGGGGTGTTCCTGTCTTACGAATTTACTAATTTTTTTCGCTACGGTTTTAGAGGAGGTAGATCATGGTAATGAATATGATATTGTGTATATGGATTTCAGTAAGGCTTTCGATAGAGTTCCACATCAGAGACTTTTGAGGAAATTTAAGGCACACGGAATAGGAGAAATTTTTTCCTGGGTAGAAGCATGGTTGACAAATAGGCAGCAAAGAGTTTGCATAAATGGAGAGAAATCAGAATGGGGGCACATCACAAGCAGTGTTCCACAGGGGGTCAGTGTTGGGCCTCTTGTTGTTCACAATTTACATAAACGATATAGCTGAGGGAATAAATAGCGACATAAGCAAATTTGCTGACGACACCAAAATAGGTGGTTCGGACATGTAGAGAGAATGGAGCGAAACAGAATGATTTCAAGAGTGTATCAGTCTGTAGTGGAAGGAAGGCGGGGTAGGGGTCGGCCTAGGAAAGGTTGGAGGGAGGGGGTAAAGGAGGTTTTGTGTGCGAGGGGCTTGGACTTCCAGCAGGTGTGCGTGAGCGTGTTTGATAGAGTGAATGGAGACGAATGGTTTTTAATACTTGACGTGCTGTTGGAGTGTGAGCAAAGTAACATTTATGAAGGGGTTCAGGGAAACCGGCAGGCCGGACTTGAGTCCTGGAGATGGGAAGTACAGTGCCTGCACTCTGAAGGAGGGATGTTAATGTTGCAGTTTAAAAAAACTGTAGTGTAAAGCACCCTTCTGGCAAGACAGTGATGGAGTGAATGATGGTGAAAGTTTTTCTTTTTCGGGCCACCCTGCCTTGGTGGGAATCGGCCAGTGTGATAATAAAAAAAATAATAAAAAAACAAAATAGGCCGTCCAATTCATTCTAGTGAGGACATTAGTGCACTCCAGGATGATTTGAATAGACTAATGCAGTGGTCGGAAAAGTGTCTAAATGTTGGACAGGACAATAACCATTCCATTTATAAACTGAATAGTGTAGATCTTAATACTACTGATTGCAAAAAGGATTTAGGAGCTCTGGTAAGCAGTAATCTGAAACCAAGACAACAGTGCATAAGTGTATGCAATAAAGCTAACAGAATCCTTGGCTTCATATCAAGAAGTATAAATAATAGAAGTTCTTAGGTTGTTCTTCAACTCTATATATCCTTGGTTAGGCCTCACTTAGATTATGCTGCACAGTTCTGGTCACCATATTACAGAATGGATATAAATGCACTGGAAAACGTACAGAGGTGGATGACAAAGTTGATCCCATGTATCAGAAATCTTCCCTATGAGGACAGACTGAGGGCCCTGAATCTGCACTCTCAAGAAAGGCATAGAATTAGGGGGGATATGATTGAGGCGTATAAATGGAAAACAGGAATAAATAAAGGGGATGTAAATAGCGTGTTGAAAATATCCAACCAAGACAGGACTTGCAGCAATGGCTTCAAGTTGGAAAAGTTCAGATTCAGGAAGGATATAGGAAAGCATTGGTTTGGTAATAGAGTTGTGGATGAGTGGAACAAACTCCCGAGTACCGTCATAGACGCTAAGACGTTGTGAACTTTTAAAAATAGGTTGGATAAATACATGAGTGGGTGTGGGTGGGTGTAAGTTGGACCTGACTAGCTTGAGCTACCAGGTCTGGTGCCATGCTCCTTCCTTAAGAGGAAGTGACCTGACTAGGTGGTCACTGTTCTAGGCTGGGGGGTGGCATGGACCTGCTTCGCATGGGTCAGTAGACCTCTTTGCAGTGTTCCTTCTTTCTTATGTTCTTAAGTAACCTAAAAGTTACCCCCTAAAGCTGTCTGCCTATACAGTGGAACCTCAAATATCGAACTTTCTTCAGTCCAGAAGGCTGTCCAAGTGCCATTACCGAATTAATTTATTCCCATCAGGAATAATGTAAATTAGATTAGTCCATTTCAAACTCTCAAAAATACACTTATAAAAGCACTTACAAAAATACACTTACATAATTGGTCGAGTTGGAAGCAGTTCGATTTTAGAGGTTCCACTGTACAAGATATCATCAAAAAACTGTCATAATCCTTCGAAGTCATATGTCAATGTGGCTTTAGGGCTTGCGCTAAAAGTTTAGTAATGACTAAAAAATTAACAATATATGGGGAATCAAATACAAAATGGGAACTGACACAGTTGCTTTTTGCTGATGATACTGTGCTTATGGGAGAGTCTAAAGAAAAATTGCAAAGGTAAGTGGACGAGTTTGGGAGTGTGTGCAAAGGTAGAAAGTTGAAAGTGAACATAGAAAAGAGTAAGGTGATGAGGGTATCAAATGATTTAGATAAAGAAATATTGGATATCAAATTGGGGAGGAGGAGTATGGAAGAAGTGAATGTTTTCAGATACTTGGGAGTTGACGTGTCGGTGGATGGATTTATGAAGGATGAGGTTAATCATAGAATTGATGAGGGAAAAAAGGTGAGTGGTGCATTGAGGTATATGTGGAGACATAAAACATTATCTACAGAGGCAAAGAAGGGAATGTATGAAAGTACAGTAGTACCAACACTCTTATATGGGTGTGAAGCTGGGTTGTGAATGCAGCAGCGAGGAGGCGGTTGGAGGCAGTGGAGATGTCCTGTCTAAGGGCAATGGGTGGTGTAAATATTATGCAGAAAATTCGGAGTGTGGAAATTAGGTGGTGGTGTGGACTTAATAAAAGTATTAGTCAGAGGGCTGAAGAGGGGTTGTTGAGGTGGTTTGGTCATTTAGAGAGAATGGATCAAAGTAGACTGACATGGAGAGCATTTAAATCTGTAGGGGAAGGAAGGCGGGGTAGGATCATCCTCGAAAAGGTTGGAAGGAAGGAGTAAGGGAGGTTTTGTGGGCGAGGGGCTTGGACTTCCAGCAGGTGTGCGTGAGCTTGTCTGATAGGAGTGAATGGAGACGAATGGTATTTGGGACCTGACGATCTGTTGGAGTGTGAGCAGGGTAATATTTAGTGAAGGGATTCAGGGAAATCGGTTATTTTTATATAGCCGGACTCGAGTCCTGGAAATGGGAAGTACAATGCCTGCACTCTAAAGGAGGGGTTCGGGATATTGACGGCTTGGGGGGATATGTTGTGTATATACGTATATGCTTCTAAGCTGTTGTGTTCTGAGCACCTCTGCAAAAACAGTGATTATGTGTGAGTGAGGTGAAAGAGTTGAATGATGATGAAAATATTTTCTTTTTGGGTCACCCTGCCTCGGTGGGAGACGGCCAACTTGTTAAAAAAAAAAAGTTTGCTTCTCAACAATTTAAAATGAAAGATTAAAACTGAATAAAATTAATAATTCTAATGTATATACTGAACCGATTTAAAATTTAAGAACTTTTTAACAAATATGTGTGAAAACATTAAAGTGTACTTACTTTGTTACTGATACATTTAAGATGGGAGATTTTGAAACAGACACAGCATTCAAAGAGACTGCTTGGTATGTTTGCAGGGGGTTTTTGTGTTGGTGTACTTGATACTCGTTCCCAGCCATCTAGCTGGCATTCATAACAGACCGCAGCAGCAGGAAGTATGGGCTGTCAGGAGTATATAAATGAAATTTTTCAGCCGACAAGCACTTAGGAACTGAAAGATGGACTGCATTTTAAATTATTAGATATAACTGATATTAGTCTTTAATAAATACATAATGTGCTTAAGAATAATTTCCACCTCAATTAGCTGCCACTGTTCTATATCTGAGAAAGAAAAAAAAGACAATTTTGTATTGTGCAAAGTTCAACTAGTGAAGAAGATTACCTAGTTTTTTTTTTTTTTTTTTTTTTTTTTTTTTTTGTAAAAGTCTTAAACTATTTATGAGGCACATCTGGAATGCCTAACAAGTGTTTACAAGTGTTTTGCTGTGAATTTCACACACTACATAGCCCTACTTACTGATTTTGCATACAAATGTTTACATTATTCAAAAGTTTTTTTCGAAAATGCAGATAATAACTAACGAAACTATCAACTGCTAGGATTTAATGTGCATTTCTTATAAATACTGACGGGAAATAACTTTTAAAAACTGAACAAGCAAATGTGTTTCATCACGATCACAGTAACTAAAACTCCAAAATCTACTTGTTTTTACTCTAATAAAACAAGAATACATACCTGTCAGATGCTCAGGTCCCTGCCTCCTGAAACCTTCAAACCCTCTTCCAATCATTCTTAGGATGTTTCCTACACCAACTTCCATTCACCCCAGATTTATACATCTTCCTGGTCAATCTTGCTATCTTGCTCTAGCCTTTCAAATTATGAAACCATTTCAATAACCCCTCATCGACTCTGAAATATCCATTTCATGGATAATTCAGAGTCGCTTCACTAATACAGACATTTCAAATTATACCCAAAAATTTGTTTACATGGGTCCTGATTTGCTATTATGCCATCCATTCATCACTGTTTGTTTACATCCTCCATAAGCTCATGCTATCCGTTCATCACTGTTTGTTTACATCCTCCATAAGCTCAGTCTCTCTCAATTATGTCTGGAAACTTTCTTAAGTTTCAAGTGTTTTTTTAAAGTTAGTGTATTTTACATATACTTTTTTTTGTTACAATGACATCTAAGGGTAGTTGTGACAAAAAGAGGATTCATAAAGTCCTTACTTTAAGTGCAAAATTAGCAATGATTAAACTGAGTGAGCAAGGTATGTCTATGTCTGAGATAGAACTGAGATATGTACTACTGATAATTGTACTGATGTGTACCTGTACCTAAATACACTTACAAACTGTGCTGGTGTGCGGGTACATTAAAAACACTATTTGAAGATGCAATAACAAACATAATAATAATTAGTAATAATAATAATTGCCTGGATGCTTTAAATGGCAATGAACATAACAGACAACAATACCAGAACAAATAAAAATAATTGTGAGGTGTGTAGCTGGGCAGGCATAAAGGAGTGTACAACAATAATTACTATAACATGTTTTCTCTCTAGTACACCACCACCAGAGAAATTGTGTACAGTGGAACCTCTGGTCACAAATGCTTCCGAACACGAACAAGTCGATTCACAACCAAAAAATAGCAAAATTTTTGCATCTGGTCACGAACAAATAATTGGGTGAAAAACAAACACAACAGCACCAATTTTCATTTTCCATGCCATTTTTTTTGCACACTCCAATTTTCCCCACTTCCTGTAATTATGACCGTGACAAATTCGGAGTAGCAATGTTTTATCAGCAGGTAGTGCCAAAACAGCTTCTCACAGTGCCAGTACCCGGCTAGGGCTTGACATATGTGGTTTTAGACAGGGATGTGTAATGTCACCATGGTTGTTTAATATATTTATAGATGGGGTTGTAAAGGAAGTAAATGCTAGGGTGTTCGGGAGAGGGGTGGGATTAAATTTTGGGGAATCAAATTCAAAATGGGAATTGACACAGTTACTTTTTGCTGATGATACTGTGCTTATGGGAGATTCTAAAGAAAAATTGCAAAGGTTAGTGGATGAGTTTGGGAATGTGTGTAAAGGTAGAAAGTTGAAAGTGAACATAGAAAAGAGTAAGGTGATGAGGGTGTCAAATGATTTAGATAAAGAAAAATTGGATATCAAATTGGGGAGGAGGAGTATGGAAGAAGTGAATGTTTCAGATACTTGGGAGTTGACGTGTCAGCGGATGGATTTATGAAGGATGAGGTTAATCAATGAATTGATGAGGGAAAAAAGGTGAGTGGTGCGTTGAGGTATATGTGGAGTCAAAAAAAGTTATCTATGGAGGCAAAGAAGGGAATGTATGAAAGTACAGTAGTACCAACACTCTTACATGGGTGTGAAGCTTGGGTGGTAAATGCAGCAGCGAGGAGACAGTTGGAGGCAGTGGAGATGTCCTGTTTAAGGGCAATGTGTGGTGTAAATATTATGCAGAAAATTCGGAGTGTGGAAATTAGGAAAAGGTGTGGAGTTAATAAAAGTATTAGTAAGAGGGCAGAAGAGGGGAAAGCATATAAATCTATAGGGGAAGGAAGGCGGGGTAGGGGTCGTCCTCGAAAGGGTTGGAGAGAGGGGGTAAAGGAGGATTTGTGGGCGAGGGGCTTAGACTTCCAGCAAGCATGCGTGAGCGTGTTAGATAGGAGTGAATGGAGACGAATGGTACTTGGGACCTGACGATCTGTTGGAGTGTGAGCAGGGTAATATTTAGTGAAGGGATTCAGGGAAACCGGTTATTTTCATATAGTCGGACTTGAGTCCTGGAAATGGGAAGTACAATGCCTGCACTTTAAAGAAGGGGTTTGGGATATTGGCAGTTTGGAGGGATATGTTGTGTATCTTTATATGTGTATGCTTCTAAACTGTTGTATTCTGAGCACCTCTGCAAAAACAGTGATAATGTGCGAGTGTGGTGAAAGTGTTGAATGATGATGAAAGTATTTTCTTATGGGGATTTTCTTTAAAAACCTCTCACATTGATAAACATCTACAGAGTTCCACAGTCAAACATTAGCCAATTTAGTCAAAACCTAGGAAGTATGATAACTGATGCACGCATGAACAAAGATCACTTACTACTCTCAGGTGACTTCAATATAAATCTCCTGCAAGACCAGGACCCACACGTTACTGAATTCACAAACACAATGAGTAACTGCATGTTGCTACCAACAGTAACAAAACCTACAAGAGTTACGGAGACTAGTGTTTCCCTACTTGACCACATCTGGACCAACACCATATCCCCTTTAAAATCAGGCATAATTACAGATAATACCACAGACCACTACCCTACTTTCCTCATAACAACTCTTGGTAAATTACCCCAAGACACTACTAAAGTCACCTTCAGACTTCACAATGAGGCAGCCATTAATAACTTCACAACAGCAGTAACAAACATTGACTGGCACACTGAGCTAGAAATCTATACAGATATTGACGAATGTTTTAATAATTTTCTAAAAAAGACCCAATACCTCTATAACAAGCACTGCCCTAAAAAAACTAAACAGATGACAGCTAAGAGACTGAACAGTCCCTGGCTAACACCCAGCATTCTCAAATCCATAAATACAAAACACCGATATGAAAAACAGTACAGAATGGGTCACATAACCAGAGACCAAACAAAACGTTACTCGTCAATCCTAACCAGCCTGATAAGAAGGGCAAAAAAATTGTATTATGAGAACAGATTATCCAACTTACGAGGTGATATAAAAAAGACCTGGAAAACCCTATCAGAAATTCTGGGAACAAAAAAGATATCACGAAATAGCGAAATAAAATTAGCAAAATCAGATGAACCCCAACTCCCACCAACAGAAACAGCAAACAGACTCAATGATTTCTTCTCCACTATAGGACAAAACCTTGCCAATAAAATCCCAAGCTCAGATACCCCACCAAATGACTACCTCACTGGCAACTACCCGAACACACTGTTCCTAGCTCCGACTAACCCATACGAAGTCTCCCTTATTATCAACGCACTAAAAAACAAGGCAGGAGATTTAAATACCTTACCACCCTTTATATACAAAAAAGTGTCACAAGTGCTATCACCAATCATTGCAACACTCTTTAACAAATCCATTGAATCCTCCACCTTCCCTACAGTTCTCAAAATAGCAAGGGTCACCCCGATCCATAAAGGAGGAGACCAAACAGAGTTGAATAACTATAGGCCAATATCCAACTTACACCCTCTCTCAAAAATCTTCGAAAAATTAATTCATAAACGAATCTACTCCTACCTCATCTCCCAAAACATACTCAACCCCTGCCAATTTGGATTCAGGCCTAATAAAAATACTAATGATGCTATTATACACATGCTAGAACATATATACACTGCAATAGAGAAAAAAGAAGTCCCACTGGGGATCTTCATTGACTTACGTAAAGCTTTTGATACAGTTGACCATGACTTGCTCCACGTAAAATTGTCACACTATGGTATAAGAGGGCACTCCCTCAACTACCTCAAGTCATACCTCAGCAACAGAAGCCAATATGTGTACGCAAATGGGGCAAGCTCTTCCGCACAACCAATTACAGTTGGTGTCCCACAGGGAAGTGTCCTTGGCCCTCTTCTCTTTCTCCTATACATAAATGACCTACCAAATGCTTCGCAATTACTCAAACCCACACTATTTGCAGATGACACTACATACGTCTTCTCTCACCCGAGCCCAGTCACGCTAGCCAATACTGTAAATACCGAATTACAGAAAATATCTACCTGGATGAGGACTAACAAACTTACACTAAACATTGACAAAACCTACTTCATTCAGTTTGGTAACAGAGCTACAGATGTCCCTCTTAACATAATGATAAACGGATCACCTATCACAAAGCTAACAGAGGGAAAATTCTTAGGAATCCACCTTGATAATAGACTCAAATTTCATACACATATACAACAAATTTCTAAGAAAATTTCCAAGACTGTAGGCATACTATCGAAGATACGGTACTATGTTCCACAGTCAGCCCTCCTGGCCCTATATCACTCTCTTATTTACCCCTATCTCACCTATGGAATTTGTGCATGGGGCTCAACAACAATTAACCATCTCAGACCACTAATTACCCAACAAAAGGCTGCAGTTAGAATGATAACAAATTCTCACTACAGGCAGCACACTCCACCAATATTCAAAACACTCAACCTACTCACCATACAAAACATCCATACTTATTATTGCACCTATTACATACATAGAACACTTAACTCTGATATTAACCCTCCCCTCAAACATCTCCTTGCCAACCTCAACAGAACACATGACCATAACACAAGGCACAGATCACTCTTTGATGTTCCTCGTGTCCATCTCACGCTATGCAAAAACTCAATGCACATAAAAGGCCCTAAAATCTGGAATTCATTACCTGTAAATATAAAAGAAACACTACCTGTTTATAAATTCAAGTCTCTTCTCAAAGATCACTTACTCACCCAAAACCAAATAAATACTGAATAACTGAACCTTATAAATTGTATATCTTAAATGTTTCTCACAATTATATCACATAAATGTTAAACCTAAAACCCAATCTAACTTTGTTATTTTTTAAATACACTACCTAACAGAATACTCCATTCGACTGAATGTACAGCAATGCATGCAACCATATGACCTGTCTTTGTAATACTCATTTGTGCTTTATAGTTATCTGTTTACAATAATGTTTTATCACTGATTTCATCATTGCTTAGTTAATCTTAAGTTAATTTTAAGCCAGCCCGTAATGCTATGCATATAAGTGGCTTTGGCATGCTGCTCTTACCTGTATTTTTTTGTACCTCTGTATGTATGCTCAAATTACTAAATAAATAAATAAATAAATAAATGAAAAACACTTCACAAACTCATGCATAATGCAAGATGAACATTTATCAACACCAGTGGTCAGGTATGAATTATGTACGTATAAATCTATCCATTATAGGTAGTAGGTTGGTAGACAGCAGCCACCCAGGGAGGTACTACCGTCCTGCCAAGTGAGTGTAAAACGAAAGCCTGTAATTGTTTTACATGATGGTAGGATTGCTGGTGTCCTTTTGTCTGTCTCATGAACATGCAAGATTTCAGGTAAGTCTTGCTACTTCTACTTACACTTAGGTCACACTACACATACATGTACAAGCATATATATACATACATACTCCTCTGGGTTTTCTTCTATTTTCTTTCTAGTTCTTGTTCTTGTTTATTTCCTCTTATCTCCATGGGGAAGTGGAACAGAATTCTTCCTCCATAAGCCATGCGTGTCGTAAGAGGCGACTAAAATGCCGGGAGCAAGGGGCTAGTAACCCCTTCTCCTGTATATATTACTAAATGTAAAAGGAGACACTTTCGTTTTTCCTTTTGGGCCACCCCGCCTTGGTGGGATACAGCCGGTGTGTTGAAAGAAAGAAAAAACAGTGATAATGTGTGAGTGTGGTTAAAGTGTTGAATGATGATGAAAGTATTTTCTTTTTGGGGATTTTCTTCCTTTTTTGGGTCACCCTGCCTTGATGGGAGACGGCCGACTTGTTGAAAAAAAAAAAAAAACTGCTTTTTTCTCAACTTGAAAAATATAATTAATACACCACTGGAGAATACGATCCTGCTCAATGTATAGTACAGGAAAAACAAAGCATTATTAAATTTTAAATTAGAGAATTGAAAAGATTATACCATAATCCTCACCTGTGAACATTTTTTCATTTTACAAGTTTGCTTCATGGTACCTGGGCCTCCATATTTTACCATATCTAGACAGAACCCACATTTTTTGCAGTCTTCACGTAGACAAGATTCACATAATTTACCTGTAAAATGAATATGACAATAAAGTTTTCCATGCAAAGCACATAACACCTGACCCATCATGTGACCAACACCATGGCTGTCCCCTCCCTCTCCCTCCGCCTCCAAAAAAAAAAAAATGCACACATTGGTAATGATAAAAGATTGTAAAGGTTAATCAATCCAAATAAAATTATGATAAGCATTAAAATTTTAGTTAGCAGGAGGAGGTGAGGGATTACCAAAACTGTTGTCCAGAGGGCTGAGGAAGGGTTGTTGAGGTGGTTCGGACATGTAGAGAGAATGGAGCGAAACAGAATGACTTCAAGAGTGTATCAGTCTGTAGTGGAAGGAAGGCGGGGTAGGGGTCGGCCTAGGAAAGGTTGGAGGGAGGGGGTAAAGGAGGTTTTGTGTGCGAGGGGCTTGGACTTCCAGCAGGCATGTGTGAGAAGGTTTGATAGGAGTGAATGGAGACAAATGGTTTTTAATACTTGACGTGCTGTTGGAGTGTGAGCAAAGTAACATTTATGAAGGGGTTCAGGGAAACCGGCAGGCCGGAGTCGAGTCCTGGAGATGGGAAGTACAGTGCCTGCACTCTGAAGGAGGGGTGTTAATGTTGCAGTTTAAAAACTGTAGTGTAAAGCACCCTTCTGGCAAGACAGTGATGGAGTGAATGATGGTGAAAGTTTTTCTTTTTCGAGCCACCCTGCCCTGGTGGGAATCGGCCAGTGTGATAATAAAAAAAATAAAAATTACATACATGGTCATGATAATGTACTTTATTTAACCTGCTACTAACACCTTCCCCATGATAGCTATACTGTTTTCACACACATCATAGTTAACCAGGAACTGTGACTTGGCAACTACAACCACATATAGGTAGGTACAGCAACTCGGATGAGTGTATATACTGTCACAGACTACAGAAATTATCATTAAATAAAGGAAGGTACTTTAGGACAATGAAAGAAGCCACTTTAGTAGTGTCTTCAACTGTAGGAAAGTGAAATATGAAGGAAATTTAAAATACATCATGAACTACTTCATTTTTCAGGAAGTCCATATACATCAGAGGATTTAAAAAGCTATAAAGGTCTCAATGCATGTAGTACTGTAAACAGTTCCTATGCGACTAAAATGACATATGCCTTGTCAAATTAAAATGAAATTTGCATGTATTTGTCACATATTTAGCAGGTAAACAAATGTGTTCAGTAAGCAATCTACTGGGACACTATACTGTTATCCACTAATCTAATGAAATACGTAAACACACACTATTCGACAATGAGCCACCAATCAATAGCTGCTACTTTTTTCTGTATAGAAGCAATTTTATATAGAAGCAATTTTGCAGAAAACTGAAGGAAATATAGTTGCTTAAGTGGGACAAAAATAACATGTACCAGATCCAACAGAAGATGAGCTTTCAGACTTTTTGAAAATTTATTCAGTGCTTGATCCAAACAGCATCATTAGTTCCTCACTGTTTAGAAAATTAAACCTTAGAACTAAGTAAAGACAATTTTCTGAATGTACTCAAAGATTAGAGATGAAAGAGCAATTCATCCAAATTTTAGCAAGTTGCTTGAAAGATATAAAAGCTCTTGATATAGATTTCAAAAGAACAAGGAAAAATAGATTAGCACCTTCATGGAAAAAACTAAACCCATAAGAATAATAAAGCACCTTGAAAACTGGAGGCAGTCATGGACTGATATGGGGTGGGCATCTTTGTCCTTGGATCAAGAGCCCTTCATTAAGAAACCCCACTTGAAAAACAAAAGCAGAGGAACATTGGAAAATGCCCCTCACAAGCAATCCAACTTAAAATTATGGCAATTCTGTACAGGAAGAACAATTGAGATCTTGAAAACTAAATTTTTGCACCACTTTTTATTTTTTTTTTAACACTGGCCATTTCAAACCAAGGCAGGGTGACCCAAAAAGAAAGAAAAAACTTTCATCATCATTCAACACTTTCACCACCACTCACACATAATCGGTTTCCCTGAATCCCTTCACAAAATATTACCCTGCTCACACTCCAACAGCTCATCAGGTCCCAGAAACCATTCATCTCCATTTACTCCTATTTAACACACTCATGCATGCTTGCTGGAAGTCCAAGCCCCTCACACACAAAACCTCCTTTACCCCCTCCCTCCAACCTTTCCTAGGATGACCCCTACCCCACCTTCCTTCCTCTACAGATTTATATGCTCTCCAACTCCTCCTACTTTGTTCCATCCTCTCTAAATGCCCAAACCACCTCAATAACCCCTCTTCAGCCTTCTGACTAATACTAAACTCCACACCTTCTAATTTCCACGCTACAAATTCTCTGCATAATATTTACATCACACACTGCTTTTAGACCTGACATCTCCACTCCCTCCAGCCCCCTCCTTGCTGCAGCATTCACAACCCATGCTTCACACCCACACAAGTGTGTTGGTACCACTATACTCTCGTACATTCCCTGCTTTGCCTCCATAGATAATGTTTTTTGTCTCCACACATACCTCAAAGCACCACTCACCTTTTTCCTTTCATCAATTGTATGCCTAGCCTCATCTTTCATAAACCCATCTGCTGACAAGTCAACTCCCAAATATCTGAACACAATTACTTTTTTCATACTCCCTCCCTACCTCCAATGTGATATCTAATTTTTTTTATCTAAATCATTTGATACCCTCATCACCTTACTCTTTATCTATGTTCACTTTCAACTTTCTCCATTTACACACCCTCCCAAACTCATCTACTAACCTTTGCAACTTTTCTTTAGAATCTACCAAAAGCACAGTATCATCAGCAAAAAGTAACTGCGTCAACTCCCATTTTGAATTTGATTCCCATAATTTAATCCTGCCTCAGTGGGAGACAGCCAACTTGTTGAAAAAAAAAAAAATGTAATCCCACCCCACTCCCCAACTTATTTTACAAACCCATCTATAAATATGTTCAACAACCATGGGGACATTACACATCCATGTCTAAGACCTACTTTTACTGGGAAGTAATCTCCATCTCCTACACACCCTAACCTGAGCCTCACTATCCTCGTAAAAACTCTTAACAGCGCTTAGTAACTTACTACCTATTCTATACACTTGCAACATCTGCCACATTGCTCCCCTATCCACTCTATCATATGCCTTTTCTAAATCCATAAATCATGTGTGTTTGTTACACAATTTGGTCAAGAAAGTGTATTTTTTAAATTCTACTTGTACTCATGCAAAAACTTGTTAAAATTATTAAAACAAATGCACATTATTTATGATAAACAATTTTATATGACCTCTACAAATGTAACTGCCCCTTATCCCCCTTGAATTTATAGAGGTGGCCATATAGAAAATACCACAATATACAGTTTTTTTTTTTTTAACATACCAGCCATCTCCTACAAAGATAAGGTGATCACCCTTTTCCATCCCCCACCCAAAAAAAAAATCATTCCTTCAATAGCTGTCTTGCCAGAAATATGAAGACACCACTACACTAATAAACCATACTCTCATAAGCCTCCTACGTGCGCAAGTCCCAAGTACTCGACATCACCTTTACCCCCTCCCTTCCAACCCTTCTTGGGATTGCCCCCACCCTTCCTTCCTTCCACCTGATTTACACACACACTTGGTCATTGTATTCTACTTCATTCTCTCAAAATGCCCAAACCACCTCAACATAATTATTACATTAAAAATAAGAGATAAACCTGTATGGGTCACAGAGCACTGCCCTGCAATCTTTAGCAATGATTAATAAAAAATTAATTCAGAGAAAAACCCTTACATCTAACTCTTCTGTGCCGGACTTTTGCAGCATTGGGAGGTAATCCAACAATTCTATTTTCGTCAGAATTCCTACGTCTTCTCTTTATTCCACCTCCAGTATTTTCTCCCAAAGGCCGTTTAACTCCAAATTTTGTGGGTTCCTGAGGGTTAAAAAAAATTGGGTAAAAATCTCATTAAAAAAAATAAAAAATCTTGTCTGTAAAGAGGTAACATTACTAACCAGTGAAATAAACAAAAATTATCAGAGAGAGAAAGAGAAAGAAAGAGAAAAAGAGAGAAGAGAGAGAAAAAGAGAAAGAGAGATACAGGTCTCCCTCAACATTCACAAGGGTTAGGGGATCAAGAACCTGGCAAATGTTGAAAAACCGTAAATGTTTGGTACCTCAATATATTGTAGGGAAATATAATACAATACTGCTTCCTTAACCTATTAAACCATGAACAATCATGAAACACATGAAAACATCGTAAAATATTGTACTAGTGCCAGCCCTTTGGTAAAGCTACACAAATAACCCGCACATAGAAGAGAGGAGCTTACGACGACGTTTCAGTCCGACTTGGACCATTTACAAAGTCAATGGTCCAAGTCGGACCGAAACGTCGTCGTAAGGTCCTCTCTTCTATGTGCGGGTTATTTGTGTATCGTTCCAGTCACGGTATTGTGCCTTTTTTTGTTACTTTGGTAAAGGTGAGAAACTATAGAATTCAAGATAGAACTCGTAGCAGAGTACCAAAGTGGAGGAGGAAGAGAGAGGGGAGAATGTGCCTTCTTCAGTGATTCTATGATATGTACGATACTAAAGCAGCACAAGTCGATAAAGGCTATAGCGCCAGCCAGTGATAAAGTGTAGCATTAACAGTGTAGCAAGTAAGTTAAGCAATTAATCAATAGAAAAAGGACAGCACGAACCTAACTCCTCCAACGTTGCTGGAGTTATTTAGGGTGACTGAAAACACCGCCATCTCTAGTGTCTACCATCTTCACCACCACTATGTAAGGCTGATGTCTCAGTGGCCCTTATACACCCAACACCAACACAACACTCGTGACATACTTAATGACGTATTTTATTCATTCTAGAATACATGTCATGTTCTATGTTATTAATATTGTTTATTATGTCATATTAGATGAATTGTGATAGATAAATAAGCCGTAGAGTTGATATTAGTGTCATGTTGAAGGACTATCTTGTCCTATCTCCAAACAAACTCTGCCACCGCCACAATTCCTAACATATGTAATGACATTCTAAATATGACTGGGGTGCTGAGAATTCGCGAATGTCCAAAGCCCACTGAAGTGGAAAATGCAAATGTTGAGGGAGACCTGTACAGATAGAGAGAGAGAGAGATAGGCATATGGGTGATGTTCAAAAGTGGGCCATTGCTAAATGGGAGGTGGACACTAAAAGAAAGTTAGCATCAGGTAGGGTAGGCTCCAAAACCTGGTGGTCCCTGGTCAAGGACAGACAAGGTTATCTGCCTGATGAACTTATTCCACCTCTAAATCGACAGGATGGGACCACCTCTACTAGTAGTCAAGAGAAGGCGGACCTCTTTGCTGAACACTTTGCTACCAAAATGCAAGTTCCTGATCCAGCAAGGGACCCTCCTTGGCTAGCTGCAAGAACTGTGTCAAAACTGTCAGTGGTGACAATAAGGCAGGAGGTGGTGCATTTCCTACTTAAATCGCTTGACCAAGAAAAGGCTGTGGGCCCAGACAAGTTGAGCCCAAGATTGTTGAGAAGATGTGCAGACCAGCTAGCAGCACCTCTAACTCGCATCTTTCAGCACTGCCTAGTACAGTGTAAATGGCCCTCTCTATGGAAAGAGGCGAATGTAGTCCCTGTTCACAAAAAGAAGAGCAGAGCAGAAATCAGCAACTACAGACCAGTGTCACTCCTGTCAATCACTGGTAAGATCCTTGAGACAATAATCTCAAGTCAAATGACAGAGTTTTTTGACTACCACTCACTACTTTGTGATCGTTAATATGGCTTCAGGAAAGGTTACTCTGCTGCTGATTTGTTGTTAAACCTCTCCACTAAGTGGCATCAGCTGTGTGGTAGCACTGGACATTGCTGGCGCTTTCGACCGGGTGTGGCACCAGAGCCTCTTAGCAAAACTTCAAGCACTGGGAATTGCAGGCTCTACGCTATGTCTCCTCAGTGACTACCTTCATGGTAGATCTCTAAGTGTAGTTCTCGATGGAACGGAATCAGCAAGACATCCTATTGGGGCAAGTGTTCCACAAGGAAGCGTGCTGGGTCCACTGTTATGGAATGTCTACTTCAACGACCTCCTTCATCTCATCCCAGAATCACATGCATATGCAAACGACTGTACACTGACATTCACTTATCCAAGAGAAGAAACGCCAGCTACTCTAAGCTACATCAATCACCAGCTGAGAGCTATATCAGCTTGGGAAAATAGATGGCAAGTAACATTTGCACCTGAGAAAACGCAAATGATGATCGTCTCTAGGCACTATGATGGTAATGCTGGTGCAGTAGTAAGGATGAATGGGAGGATGTTGGCACCTGGAGAAGAAGTTGATATCCTTGGGGTGAAATTTGACTCCAAACTAACCATGAAGAACCATGTTGTAAATCTTGCAAACAAGGCAGCCAGGAAGCTTACAGCACTTCGCCGTATCTCCCATCTGCTTGACAGTAGGGGTTGCAAGATCCTGTACGAGGCACAAGTACGCTCACACCTTGAGTATGCTCCACTTTCTTGGTTTGCCTGCCCCCCCTCTCATCTGCGACTGCTTGACAGAGTAGAGAACAGAGCAAGACGTCTCATCTCTCGCCTGGACCCATCCTGGATAGATCTGTCATTTCAGCAGAGCCTTCAACATAGGAGGGATGTGGGTGGCCTTACTGTTATGTACAAGGCCAATATTGTCAAAATACCACACTTGGATCCACTTCGAGGACAGCGTGAAACAAGCTTTTATGCCACAAGACGGGCAGAAAGCAGCAACTTCACTCTGGCTGTACCCTTCTCCAGAACATCACTCCATCTGAGATCATACATACCCAGGATGACTCGAGTATGGAACACATTCGTACAGCATAATGATGTCAACGAGATAACGTCAGTTGATCAAATGAAAATGCTGGCCCACAGATGGCTCCAACTTCATCCTGTTCCCTACTTGTATGTCTCATAACAAAAATGCTTTCAAATGAGCTGATGTAGGTAACAGCTCTTAGCTTGCCAATAAAGTTAGGAATCCTTAACCTGTAAATAGCTGTCAATAAAGCTAGGGATCCTTAACCTTGTCAAACCCTGTGTAAAAAAAAAAAAAAAAAAAAAAAAAAAAAAAAAGGAGAGAGAGAGAGGAAAGAGAGAGAGAGAGGAAAGAGAGAGGAAAGAGAGAGAGAGAGAGAGAGAGAGAGAGAGAGAGAGAGAGAGAGAGAGCAACGAGAGACAGACAGAGGAGAGAGAGAGGAAAGAGAGAGAGAGAGAGAGAGAGAGAGAGAGGAAAGAGAGAGAGAGAGGAAAGAGAGAGAGAGAGAGAGAGAGAGAGAGAGAGGAAAGAGGAAAGAGAGAGAGAGAGGAAAGAGAGAGGAAAGAGAGAGGAAAGAGAGAGAGAGGAAAGAGAGAGAGAGGAAAGAGAGAGGAAAGAGAGAGAGAGGAGAGAGAGAGAGAGGAGAGAGAGAGAGAGAGAGAGAGAGAGAGAGAGAGAGAGAGAGAGAGTGAGAGAGAGAGCGAGAGAGAGCGAGAGAGAGCGAGAGAGAGCGAGAGAGAGCGAGAGAGAGCGAGAGAGAGCGAGAGAGAGAGAGCGAGAGAGAGAGAGAGAGAGAGAGAGAGAGAGAGAGAGAGAGAGAGAGAGAGAGAGAGAGAGAGAGAGAGAGAGAGAGAGAGAGAGAGAGAGAGAGATTAACTGTTAAATAACTGGCCACATCACCAGATCAACCTTCTCAGATAAGCTTCACAGGCCACACCACTTCTGACGTAAAATTGTAAATGCTTATGTCTTCCATTTGTACATAAAAAAGATTAAGAAACATTTTTGACATCAGTTTAAAATTAGATCAAACCAACAAATCTGAATACCCATTTATTCAATATATGCATTTTTATCCTAAGTAGCAGGTTGGTAGACAGCAACTGCCTAGGGAGGTACTACCGTCCTGCCAAGCGAGTGTAAAACAAAAGCCTGTAATTGTTTTACATGATGGTATGATTGCTGGTGTCTTTTGTTTCATAAACATGCAAGATTTCAGGTAGATCTTGCTACTTCTACTTACATTAAGGTCACACTACACATGCATGTACAAGCATATATATACAGACCCTTCTGGGTTTTCTTCTATTTTTCTTACTAGTTCTTGTTCTTGTTTATTTCCACTTATCTCCATGGGGAAGTGGAACAGAATTCTTCCTCCATAAGCCATGCATGTCATAAGTGTCGACTAAAATGCCAGGAGTAAGGAGCTAGTAACCCCTTCTCCTGTATGTATTACTAAATGTAAAGTAGAAACTTTCGTTTTTCTTTTTTGGGCCACCCCACCTCGGTGGGATACGGCCGGTGTGTTGAAAGAAGAAAGAAGCAAACCCTTTATTTAATTAACCTTTGGATTTTTTTTTTTTACATACCAGGCATCTCCTACCATGGCAGGATGACCCAATAAAAGAAAACACATTTACCATCATTCTTTCAAATAGGTGTCTTACCATAAGTGGGCAATTATTACAATTCGAATAATCCTCTGAACCTAAGTCCAGCTAACTGGTTTCCCTGAATCCCTTCATAGGGGATTTTACCTTACTCACAATCCAATAGCCACAAAGACTATTTGTCCCCATTCACTCTGATCTAATATGCTCACACAAGCCTATTGGATGCTCAATGCCCTAGCACTCAAAACTTTTATCCCCTACCCTTCCTTCCTGGGACCCCTACCCTTCCATCCCTTCATCCCAGAATTACACCCCCTCTTGGTCATCTTATCTTGCTCCATTCTCTCCAAATGCCCAGACCACCTCAACAGCCCCTCCTCAACTCTTTGAATTATACCTTTAGAAATCCCATTTCACCTAGTAATTTCAATGCTCTGAAATCCATTGAATCAATTTCTTACAGAAATTGTCTATTATTGATATGATCATAGCAAAACAATCTCCCCTCTATCCACTACAATTGTCAATACTGGCCACCTGCTGCTCCTATTAATCTCTTAAATCAAGGGTTTACTGTACTAGCGAGAATGATTCACGAATTTGTAATAACACAACTACAAAACGAACCACCCATTCTGTGATTTGTTTGCAACTTCTTCCTTTCAACACACCGGCCGTATCCCACTGAGGCGGGGTGGCCCAAAAGGAAAAACAAAAGTTTCTCCTTTTACATTTAGTAATATATACAGGAGAAAAGGTTACTAGCCCCTTGCTCCTGGCATTTTAGTCACCTCTTACAACACGCATGGCTTACGGGGGAAGAATTCTGTTCCACTTCCCCATGGAGGTAAGAGGAAATAAACAAGAACAAGAACCAGTAAGAAAAACAGAAGAAAACCCAGAAGGGTGTGTATATACGTATATGCTTGTACATGTATGTGAAGTGTGACCTAAGTAGAAGTAGCAAGACATACCTGAAACCTTGCATGTTTATGAGACAAAAATGGACACCAGCAATCCTACCATCATGTAAAATAATTACAGGTTTCCGTTTTACACTCACCTGGCAGGACGGTAGTACCTCCCTGGGCGGTTGCTGTCTACCAACCTACTACCTAGGTTGTTTGCAACTGTGTTATTATAATTTTGTGAATCCTGATGGTGGCATTGTGAGGACTTGAGCTACAGCATGCCACAGCTATGCTGGTATGAGACTTGTCTGAAATAACAGGCACCTGTGGTCTCAGGGAGGCCCATGTTACCCTTCCTATGTAGTGTATATACTTAGTTGGATGACTCTTGTTAGGCTGGCCAGTATGATTCAGTGGAGAGCACAGTGGCCTGCGAGTTTTACGACTTGCAGGCC
The DNA here is from genome assembly GCF_038502225.1 of Cherax quadricarinatus. Classification (NCBI taxonomy): domain Eukaryota; kingdom Metazoa; phylum Arthropoda; class Malacostraca; order Decapoda; family Parastacidae; genus Cherax; species Cherax quadricarinatus. Next base: position 17,991 of record NW_027198486.1, on the reverse strand, counting down.
ACTATTTGGCAATTTAGCAATTTATTTTAGTGAGAATGTGAAAAGGCCACTATCAAAAGAATGGAAGTGCTGATGTACATGTTGGATAAAATAAGCTAAATAAAAATGAATTAGTTTTATCTAAATGAAAATAATTTATTAGTCAAGCTTCCTTTTCCATATTTTATGAGTCATTCATTAAGTTGATGAAAATGTGAAAAGCTCTTTCAATAGGAAGAATGACAGCAATGAGGTGCATTAACCAAACCATTGCTGCAATATTAAGTACTACTCCAAGGTGGTCATTGCTCATTACCGATTTATGTTTTGAATGTCCAGTTTCATCCCAGAAATTGTTGCTCACGTATGTATGTTGACCCATACTAAACATACATCCTTTGAGCTTTAATTATGGAAATGCACAGCTAAGAGGCATAACAAATGGCAAGCACTAGTGACCTAAACTGCTCCAAAGCAACTGATCACATTGCAAGTTAATTATATTTAGAGGAAGGACTAACCCTGCAGGAGTCATATAATGCCTAGAGAATAAAAAGTAATCACATTAAATCCAATGAGAAAAAGTCCAATTCCTTGGAACAAGAGCTCCTCACAAGCTACAGGGAACTTCCTATAAAGGGACTGCAAGTCAATAAACTTGAGTTGAAGGTCAACTGGAATTTTATCAACCTCAGCTGAGAAAGGAGAGGCAACCATGGCCATCATGTTTGATCATTCATAATTTTTTTAAACAAGTAAATTCGAAGATGAAGTGACTTGTACACTTCCTCTCGGCCAGAAGTAAATAAAAAAATTAAACGTAAGAGAATTCCTAGGCTACCAGGCAGAAACCTGAAGGTACAAGTGTGAGAGCACAGGTGGCAATGACATACACTCACCTCAGGAATAATATGAAGGAAGGAAATCAATACACAAATAACCCGCACACAGGAAAGAGAAGCTTACGATGACGTTTCGATCCGACTTGGACCATCTAGAAAGTCACAGTGTGACTTCGTAAATAATCCAAGTCAGACTGAAACGTGGTCGTAAGCTTCTTCTTTTATGTGCGGGTTATTTGTGTATCGTTCCAGTCACGGTATTGTGCCTTTTTTTGTTATTTAAGGAAATCAATGATATATCAGTCTTGAAATTAGGCTAAAGGGTTATGTAAGTACATCAAGCATTGTTAGTTTTTGCTACTATGACTGTTGAACTCCCACACTTGATTATGACAAATTAAATTAATTCTTTCTTTAACTGAAGATGCTATGTTCTTGAATTGTTAGACAGTGGCAATGGCCAGACAGAATTCACTTTTAAGTCACAATAGGCCTGCAAGCCATATTTTGCCCACTCCTGCACTACAAGAATAGCAGTAAAAGATGAGAGTATGCAAAGAATTATAGTTACTAATGTAACATCTCACACTGCAATATATAAACAAAATATAAACCAAGTCCAGCACTACTAACCCTTGTCCACCACTCTAGGACTGGCGTGGAAGTCTTGGCAAGATCCGACTTGTCATATCTATGCTTCTCAACCACTGTGCGAACATCTCTGATCAGTGCTATGGGATCAGTTATGAGTTCTGGCACACACTTCTTACTATTGGGGAGAGCATGAAGGTACATAACAATGGCTTTCAGGCCATGAAGTTCATACTGAGTCAGGTGGATGTGTTTATCTGGTGGTATCGTCATATGTATATCTAATTTAGGTTCTCCCTCTTTCCCTTCCTAAAGAAAAAGAAATAAAAGATTAATAACCTGAAATGGAGTTATGAACATCTGCTTAACTATACATAAGAACACAATAATATATTGAAAACCCTAAAATGCAAACTCTTTTAACATTAGCATATTAGATTAATTCTACAACTTCGTTTTTATTTTTCAAATTTACAACCCCCCCCCCCCTCAAAATAACAATCCTACACCAATTGCCTGTCCATTCCACTTACACCCTCTCATACACAACACCTGTTCCAATCAGTTTTAATGCTTACCATCTCCCACTGAGGTAAGATAACACCCCAAAAAATTAATGAATTCATCACTCATTCAATAGTTATCTTGCAGAAGGGTCCAGATATCATAATTCAAATGACCCTCTTAGCTGCAACATCCTAACTCCTCTTTCAGAGTGTAGGCACTGTACTTTCCACCTGCAGGGCTCAAGTCCAAAAAAAAACATTTCCATGAATCCCTTCAAGAATGTTAACTTTCTCACTCCCCAACAGCACCTCAAACCATAACGTACTGGATGCTCACACACCTAACACTCAAAAGCTTCTTGTATCTTCCTCCCTCCAGCCCCTCCTGGGATGACCCCTACCCCTCCTACCTTCTACCCCAGACTTATATATATATATACCCTCTTAGTCATGCTATTTTGTTCCATTCTCTTTAAATGCTTTAACCACCCCAATAACCCTTCCTCAGCTCTTTGAATTAAACTTCTGGTAACCCCAAAGCAACTCCTAAATTTCCACTCTCTGAATTCTTTGCATAATATTCTCACCACACATTGCTCTTAAACATGACATCTCTACTGCCTCCAGCCTTCTTGCCATAATATTTAACCCTTTCAAGGTCGGTCCCATAGTTCTACTACTTTGAAGCCAGGGTCGGTCCTGTTGTCCTACGCCATGAGCTCAGCTCACCCAGATAAGTTGTGAGCGGTATATGTATTTGGGCCTAGATAGAAGAGAATGGGTCTGTGTGGTAAGTGTGCACCATATAAAAAAAAATCCTGCAGCAAGCAGTACATTATGGGAAAAAAACTGTGACCACGTTTTTGGTTTAAAACAGCGACTTTGCAGTGTATTTTCATGATTTGTATGGATGTATTCTCGGTTTCTTGGTCTCACTTGATGGAACGGAAGATTTATTACAGAAATAGAGATGATTCTGATTGGTTTCCAGACTGAAAGTAGCTGGAAACTGACATGAAAGTAGTGGAAATGTTCAATTTTTGCTAATATTCCAGAGTACACTCTTCCAATAAACGTCCAACTGGCCCGTCTAATACACATTTAGGAAAGCAATGACATCATTTAAACAATTACAATAATGCAGTAGTCTGCATAACAGTAACTCTTTACTTTTTGTGCAAATAAAAATTCAAAATGGAAAGCAAGCGTAATATAAGAGGCCTGGTGACATAACTAATGAACAGAGGAAATGTTTTTTTAAGTACCAGGAATATCTACTTTGTTTATTCTGGGCCCTAATTTTAAACTGGCAATTTTTGATAGTGTGAAATTGATCAAATTACCAATTTCTGATCACTTTATTGGGTAGCTGAAATAGGTAAATGGGCAGTTTCTTGTACTCAATCGATAGAAAAAAAGGAACACTAGCAAAATAGCTATGAGTTTGGTTGACTGGAACAATGGAATTGGTCCAAAACAGGGCTCAGTGGGCGAAATCGTCGATGCGTAAACATCACTGAGAAAGCTAACTTTTGCAAGAGCGTAATTCCATAACTTATCCAACAAATTTCGTATTTTTCATTATATTACCTTTAGAGAGAATGGAGCGAAACAGAATGACTTCAAGAGTGTATCAGTCTGTAGTGGAAGGAAGGCGGGGTAGGGGTCGGCCTAGGAAGGGTTGGAGAGAGGGGGTAAAGGAGGTTTTGTGTGCGAGGGGCTTGGACTTCAAGCAGGTATGCGTGAGCGTGTTTGATAGGAGTGAATGGAGACAAATGGTTTTTAATACTTGACGTGCTGTTGGAGTGTGAGCAAAGTAACATTTATGAAGGGGTTCAGGGAAACCGGCAGGCCGGACTTGAGTCCTGGAGATGGGAAGTACAGTGCCTGCACTCTGAAGGAGGGGTGTTAATGTTGCAGTTTAAAAACTGTAGTGTAAAGCACCCTTCTGGCAAGACAGTGATGGAGTGAATGATGGTTAAAGTTTTTCTTTTTCGGGCCACCCTGCCTTGGTGGGAATCGGCCAGTGTGATAATAAAAAATAAAAAAAATAGAAAAAAATTCTCTATCATTTCATAAGAAAATCTGCTTTATTTTTAAATTCTTTGACCCTTCAAAGGGTTAAAATTCACACCTCACATTAATGTAAGTTTTGATATCGCATTTCCTTTTAACCTCTATAAACATCTTGCTTTTCCAAAAATGCTTCAACATGCCACCTACCTTTGCTTCCCCTCTTATATTTTATGATTCACCTCAGCTTTCAAAGACCTGTCAGCTAACAAATATCTGAATACATTCAATTCTACCATACTCACTCCCTCCAATCTGATATCCAATCTTTCATTTCCCTATTATATTTTATTATATTACCACTACTAAAAATTACCAGGTATTAACTGCCAGAAAATCAGCATATAAAAATTCAACGAACTACTTTTTGCAAATTTCGAGGGAATAAAGGATCCAATGGATGTACAGTACACACAATAAAGGAAAATGTCCTGTCTAAGGGCAATGTGTGGTGTAAATATTATGCAGAGAATTCGGAGTGTGGAAATGTGGAGAAGGTGTGGAGTTAATAAAAGTATTAGTCAGAGGGCTGAAGAGGGGTTGTTGAGGTGGTTTGGTCATTTAGAGAGAATGGATCAAAGTAGAATGACATGGAGAGCATATAAATCTGTAGGGGAAGGAAGGCAGGGTAGGGGTCGTCCTCAAAAAGGTTGGAAGGAGGGGGTAAAGGAGGTTTTATGGGCAAGGGGCTTGGACTTCCAGCAAGCATGCGTGAGCATGTTAAATAGGAGTGAATGGAGACGAATGGTATTTGGGACCTGAAGAGCCGTTGGAATGTGAGCAGGGTAATATTTAGTGAAGGGATTCAGGGAAACTGGTTATTTTTATATAGCCAGACTTGAGTACTGGAAATGAGAAGTACAATATCTGCACTTTAAAGGAGGGGTTTGGTATATTGGCAGTTTGGAGGGATATGTTGTATATCTTTATATGTATATGCTTCTAAACTGTTGTCTTCTGGGCACCTCTGCAAAAACAGTGATTATATATGAGTGAGGTGAAAGTGTTGAATGATGAAAGTATTTTCTTTTGGGGGATTTTCTTTCTTTTTGGGCCATCCTGCCTCGGTGGGAGACGGCCATTAAGTCCAGTTAACCAGTTTCCCTGAATCCCTCCATAAATGTTACTTTGCTCACACTTACAGCACGTCAAGTCATAAAAACAATTTGCCTCCACTCACTCCTATCTAACAAGCTCACACATGCTTGCTGGAAGACTAAGCCCCTTGCATACAAAACCTTTACCCCCTCCCTCCAATCTTTCTTAGTATGATCCCTACCCCGCCTTCCTTCCATTAGATTTATACACTCTCCAAGTCATTCTATTTTGTTCCATCCTCTCTAAGTGTTGAAACTGCACTTTAAAAAATCAGAAAAGCTAATAGGAATGTGTTTTCATCTTGGTAGAAATGGTATTGAGATATAAAGTGCTGTCTAAAAGACTAATCAATAATGAAAAAAAAAAATACTTTTTCAAAGTATGCAAACAGCCTTTATTCAGAACACAAAACTTTAAAAAGAGTGATTTTCAAATTAAAATCATATGTATAATTGAAACTAATGCAAAACATACCAGTGGGTATAAAGAAAGTGTTGCCCTGATACAGCTCTATACGAGCACATTTATCCACTGTATCCCCCGAAGAATATATCACTTTGCTTGCCTGACAAGACCCACTGCTCATACAGTTGTAGATTGCGTTCTGTTGGAGGGATTAACCAAAAAATCTGCAAAAGAAAAGGAAAGAATTTAGAATTACAGTCTTAGATGGACTGTCGTATCTGTGTGTCTTATCCCCAAACAAGGAACTAACACACTATAACAACACACGAACATTTTGTACATGCTTGCTTTTTTTTTTTTTTTTTTAATATGCTGGCTATCTCCCATTGAGGCAGGGTGACCGAAAAATTAAACACTTTCACCACCATTCATACTATCACTGTCTTGCCAGAGGCAAATATCCCAATCCCCTCCTTTAGTGTAGGCAATGTACTTCCCACCTCCAGGGCTCAAATCCAGCTAACCAGTTTCCCTGAATTTCCTCACAAAATATTACCTTGCTCACACTTCAACAGTATGTCAAGTCATAAATGCCACTTGCCTCCACTCACTCCTATCTAACACACAAAACATGCCTGCTGGATGTCAAAACATGCAAAAACTTTATCTCCTCCCTCAAATCTTTCCTAGGACTACCCCTGCCCTGCCTTTCCTTCACTACAGATTTATACACCCTCCAAGTCATCCTATTTTTTGCCATCCTCTCTGTCCAAACCACCTCAACAACCCTTCTTCAGCCCTACTTTTAATAATACTTTTAGCAAACTTTCCCATGGATATCAAGAAAGGTCCCCAGCCCACCCAAAGAAACTCTCAAACATCTTCAGCAAACACAAAACCAGTTCCCATACACATCAGGGGTTTATGCAATACTATGAAAACAATGTAATGCCTCTTAAAAAAGATATAGTAGGCAATATCTAAATATTAAAATCCTAACTTAAGTAGACCAACATGCTCAGAATAACACTGCCATATTCCAATATGTACAACAAATCCACTACATCAACAGGGATGACTCCTGCACATAATAGCTTGGTCTTCAAAAGAAAGATCAAAGCCACATGCCTCATTTATAACCTAAGCTTCAACCAATTACATGGACAATGGAAACTAGGCACCACTGTCACTTATGCTACAAAATTCAACATTCCAGTATACAATTTAGACACTCAATAGCAACAGCCTACAGGCCCATTTCTCACAAACCAGGCACTATGACAACTGACTACTCTACTGACGACTACTAGTGCCTAGGAGATGTAAGGAGTGCATCAAGAGATGTAATCCTAGATTAGGCAAGTACCCCATACATATTTCAGCATTTTATATTTAAAACAATAATTTATGGTGAGTGTTTTCATTATCTGTAAATGAGTTTATGAACATGCATATGCTGAATATGATGCCTACCATAGATTTTCGGTGTACAGCTGTACAGGTTTCCCTAAATGTAGGTTCTCTTCAAGAAAAATCATTATGTGACCTCCTATGTGTACTGGCAATTGTGTACATGCGGTAAAATGAAAGGGGGTAAGGCAGCCGGGATTGATGGGATAAAGATAGAAATGTTAAAAGCAGGTGGGGATATAGTTTTGGAGTGGTTGGTGCAATTATTTAATAAATGTATGGAAGAGGGTAAGGTACCTAGGGATTGGCAGAGAGCATGCATAGTTCCTTTGTATAAAGGCAAAGGGGACAAAAGAGAGTGCAAAAATTATAGGGGGATAAGTCTGTTGAGTATACCTGGTAAAGTGTATGGTAGAGTTATTATTGAAAGAATTAAAAGTAAGACTGAGAATAGGATAGCAGATGAACAAGGAGGCTTTAGGAAAGGTAGGGGGTGTGTGGACCAGGTGTTTACAGTGAAACATATAAGTGAACAGTATTTAGATAAGGCTAAAGAGGTCTTTGTGGCATTTATGGATTTGGAAAAGGCGTATGACAGGGTGGATAGGGGGGCAATGTGGCAGATGTTGCAGGTGTATGGTGTAGGAGGTAGGTTACTGAAAGCAGTGAAGAGTTTTTACGAGGATAGTGAGGCTCAAGTTAGAATACATAGGAAAGAGGGAAATTATTTCCCTGTAAAAGTAGACCTTAGACAAGGATGTGTGATGTCACCATGGTTGTTTAATATATTTATAGATGGGGTTGTAAGAGAAGTAAATGCGAGGGTCTTGACAAGAGGCGTGGAGTTAAAAGATAAAGAATCACACATAAAATGGGAGTTGTCACAGTTGCTCTTTGCTGATGACACTGTGCTCTTGGGAGATTCTGAAGAGAAGTTGCAGAGATTGGTGGATGAATTTGGTAGGGTGTGCAAAAGAAGAAAATTAAAAGTGAATACAGGAAAGAGTAAGGTTATGAGGATAACAAAAATATTAGGTGATGAAAGATTGGATATCAGATTGGAGGGAGAGAGTATGGAGGAGGTGAATGTATTCAGATATTTGGGAATGGACGTGTCAGCGGATGGGTCTATGAAGGATGAGGTGAATCATAGAATTGATGAGGGGAAAAGGGTGAGTGGTGCACTTAGGAGTCTGTGGAGACAAAGAACTTTGTCCTTGGAGGCAAAGAGGGGAATGTATGAGAGTATAGTTTTACCAACGCTCTTATATGGGTGTGAAGCATGGGTGATGAATGTTGCAGCGAGGAGAAGGCTGGAGGCAGTGGAGATGTCATGTCTGAGGGCAATGTGTGGTGTGAATATAATGCAGAGAATTCGTAGTTTGGAAGTTAGGAGGAGGTGCGGGATTACCAAAACTGTTGTCCAGAGGGCTGAAGAAGGGTTGTTGAGGTGGTTCGGACATGTAGAGAGAATGGAGCGAAACAGAATGACTTCAAGAGTGTATCAGTCTGTAGTGGAAGGAAGGCGGGGTAGGGGTCGGCCTAGGAAAGGTTGGAGGGAGGGGGTAAAGGAGGTTTTGTGTGCGAGGGGCTTGGACTTCCAGCAGGCATGCGTGAGCGTGTTTGATAGGAGTGAATGGAGACAAATGGTTTTTAATACTTGATGTGCTGTTGGAGTGTGAGCAAAGTAACATTTATGAAGGGGTTCAGGGAAACCGGCAGGCCGGACTTGAGTCCTGGAGATGGGAAGTACAGTGCCTGCACTCTGAAGGAGGGGTGTTAATGTTGCAGTTTAAAAACTGTAGTGTAAAGCACCCTTCTGGCAAGACAGTGATGGAGTGAATGATGGTGAAAGTTTTTCTTTTTCGGGCCACCCTGCCTTGGTGGGAATCGGCCAGTGTGATAATAAAAAAAGTACAGTGGTACCTCGCTTTTCGTAGTTCCCGGCAATCGTAAAATTCGCCAATTATAGGGGTATTTTCATATAAACATGGACTCGCTTTTCAAAGGTTGACTCGCGAGTCGTAGTTCATCCGGGACGCGTACCAACGGCGTGAGCCAGGGTGGCAGCCAGTCTGGCATTGTTTACCAGTGAGCGAAGGTCCCCTCACGTGCTCCAGCGAAATATTTCATAATATTCCATTTATTTTAGTGCTTGCAAGTACTAAATAAGCTACCATGGCTCCAAAGAAAGCTCCTAGTGCCAAGCCTGTGGTAAAGAAGGTGAGAAATATGATTGAATTTAAGAAAACCATCATTGAACAATATGAAAGTGGTACAAGTGTGGCCGAACTGTCCAGGATGTATAAGAAACCCTACACAACCTTATGTTCCATAGTGGCCAAGAAAAATGAAATAAAGGATGCTGTTGTTGCAAAGGGAGTAACTATGCTGACAAAAATGAGATCACCAGTACTGGAAGAGGTTGAGAAGTTATTATTGGTGTGGATAAATGAGAAACAATTAGCAGGAGATACTCTTATGACTTCGTTTATTTGTGAAAAGGCTAGGCAGTTGCATGAAGATTTGGTAAAGAAATTGCCTGCAAATAGTGGTGAAGTGAGTGAATTTAAGGCCAGCAAAGGCTGGTTTGAGAGATTTAAGAACCGTACTGGCATACACAGTGTGGTAAGGCATGGTGAGGCTGCCAGTTCGGACCACAAGGCGGCTGAAAAATATGTGCATGAATTCCAGGAGTACATAGACAGTGAAGGACTCAAACCTGAACAAGTGTTCAATTGTGACAAAACAGGCCTCTTTTGGAAGAAAATGCCAAAGAGGACCTTCATTACACAAGAGGAAAAGGCAATGCCAGGACACAAGCCTATGAAAGACAGGCTGACGCTAATGTTCTGTGCTAATGCTAGTGGGGATTTCAAAGTGAAGCCATTACTAGTGTACCATTCTGAAAATCCCAGAGTGTTCAGGAAAAACAATGTTATGAAGAGTAAATTGTGTGTGTTTTGGAAATCTAATAGTAAGGCATGGGTCACGAGGGAAATTTTCGTCGAGTGGTTCAATGAAGTGTTTGGCCCTAGTGTGAAGGAGTATCTCCTGGAAAAGAAATTGGATCTCAAGTGCCTGCTAGTAATGGACAATGCACCTGCTCATCCTCCAAACTTGGATGACCTAATTTTCGAGGAGTTTGGGTTCATCACAGTAAAGTTCTTGCCCCCGAATACCACTCCTCTCCTCCAACCCATGGACCAGCAGGTTATTGCAAACTTTAAAAAACTCTACACAAAAGCAATGTTTCACAGGTGCTTGACTGTGACCACAGACACTCACTTGACCCTAAGGGAATTTTGGAGAGAACACTTCAGCATCCTCCACTGCATAACCCTTATAGGTATGGCTTGGGAGGGAGTGACTACCAGGACTTTGAACTCTGCCTGGAGAAAATTGTGGCCAGATTGTGTCGACAAGAGGGATTTTGAAGGATTTGGGACTGACCCTAATGAGCCTATGTCTGTTGTAAAATCAATTGTGGCACTGGGGAGTTCCATGGGGTTGGATGTGAGTTTGGAGGATGTGGAAGAATTGGTGGAAGACCACAATGAAGAGCTCACCACTGAGGAGCTGCAAGAGCTTCAGCAGGAAGAGCAACACATCGCAGCTCAGAATCTTGCTGCAGAGGAGGAGGAAGAGAGATGGAAGAAGGTGCCTTCTTCAGAAATTAAAGAGATTTTTACTATGTGGGGTAAGATGGAAAGCTTTATGGAGAAACATCACCCTAACAAGGTTGTTGCAAGCCAGGTTGGCAACATGTACAGTGACAAAGTCTTGGGCCATTTTAGGGAAGTGTTAAAGAGATGCCAGAAACAGAGCTCTCTCCACAGTTATTTTGTGAGACAGGACTCCAGTGACTCTCAAGGTGGTCCTAGTGGCATTAAGAAACAGAGAAGAGAAGCAACCCCAGAAAAGCAAATGGTACCTGAGGTGTTGATGGAAGGGGATTCCCCTTCCAAACTATAAACAATCCACTCTCTCTCCTCCTCCAGTCTCCCATACACTAAGAAGAATCTCCAATAAAGGTAAGTGTTATGCTGTTAATGTTTCATTCATCATTTCCCATTGTATTGTTTATGTACTACATGTATATTTCATGTTAAAAATTTTTTTGTTTTAATACTTCTGGGTGTCAGGAACGGATTAATTGTATTTACATTATTTCTTATGGGGAAAATTGATTCGTAAATCGTAAATTTCGTTTATAGTAACGGCTCCAGGAACGGATTAATTACGAAAAACGAGGGACCACTGTAATAGTGAGGGAGATTACTGGTGAGGGGGAGGGGGTTACAAAGAATGGTAGAGTTAAAAGTGAAAGCAAATGGGGCAATAAACAAGTCCTGAGTCAATTTTGTTGAAAATATGAAAAAGTTTCTATTGAGATAAATAAGATGAGAAAGCCTAGGGAGTAAATAAACTTGAAAGTGGCAAAATGTTAGATGAGGAAATATCAGTATTGAAAAGATGGATACACAATTGTGACTTGCTCAAAGTTGATGAATGAGAGGGATGGTGATTTCATGAGGTAGGGAGGTATATATGTTAGAAGTGAAGAGCAACAGTTGAGTGTAGAAGGGAAGGTAAAAAGGGAAGGTAAAAATAGAAAAAACTGATGGGGTTAGGACTCGAGGTGCTGATATCAGGTAGGATACAATTTTGTAATAGTTGGTGTATTTAATATATCTATAGATAGATAGATAGGATAGATACATAGTGAATGGAGACAAATGGTATTTGGGACCAGACGAGCTGTTGGAGTGTGAGCAGGACAATATTTAGTGAAGGGATTCAGGGAAACCGGTTATTTTTATATAGCCGGACTTGAGTCCTGGAAATGGGAAGTACAATGCCTGCACTTTAAAGGAGGGGTTTGGGATATTGGCAGTTTGGAGGGATATGTTGTTTATCTTTATATGTATATGCTTCTAAACTGTTGTATTCTGAGCACCTCTGCAAAAACAGTGATTATGTGTGAGTGAGGTGAAAGTGTTGAATGATGAAAGTATTTTCTTTTTTGGGGATTTTCTTTCTTTTTGGGTCACCCTGCCTCGGTGGGAGATGGCCGACTTGTTAAAAAAAAAAAAATCTATGCCCAAAAAGAAGGGAAGATAACAAAGGATACCTAAGGACTGGCAGTGTGCACAATTCCTTAGTACAGTGAAAAATGGAATAAAAGAAAAATAGGAAAAGGTCTGTTGAGAACAGATAGTGTGCAATACCAAAAGAGTGCTCAGAAAGAAGGATTGCAGAACAAGCTGGAGGAAGGAAAGGGAATATGTGGATCAACTTTTTGCATTAACCTTTTCACTGTCCAGACCCCCGAAATTAATATGACTGTGTTCACATTTAAAAAAAATCTATAATGATAAAAGAATCTTTTTTTCTGAAGGTATGACACTAATTTAATGGAAAATTTACAGAATTACATAGGCACAAATTTAACAGTCTGGGAGAAATTTATACATCAGAAATTTTGCCCACTAAGTTTATTGTAAACCAATTCCAATGTTCAATTTGACAAAATTAGCTACTTTACTAGACAAGGATGCGTGATGTCATGATACTGCCTAATATATTCATATATGGGGCTGCAAAAGAAGTGAATGCTAAGAATGTTGGGAAGAGGTGCAAGTTTAAATGATAAAGAGAAAGAGTAGTGCAAATTTAAGTATAATCATGTTTGTATATTTAGGTTGGAATATGATTACTGAGTTCTTGTTTTAGACTTTGATGCACCCAAGTATAATAGGAATCTAGCGAGTTAAGTGATAAACATGACCTACAAATAAGGCGGCCTAAAAACAACTTTGACACTCTTAGTATGTATGCTAAAAACTACCAAACGATGATAATGGGCAGCATTTATTCACAAAGTGGGTGACTACTAAAAGAAATCCAAGAGCAAGTAGTATGTGCTATATCCACTGACTCATAAAAACTTAAAAAAAAAGACTAAATCATGAAGGCTGAACACCATGAGAATGGATCTGCTCCTGTAGCTCCAAAACAAAACTGCAAAACTACTGTAGACAGCAAGTAGTATTGAAAGTATAATACTCATTTTATACAATAACTCTACTCTAACTTTAGCTCACCAACACATAGTCGGACATCATTGATTGTGAAATCTGCATTTGGTATTACGATGCCTAGTACTGCCTTATCTTTGAACAGCAATGGCCAATTAAATCCATTCTCCTGTACATGTGCAAGATTATACTCTGGAAAGAAAACAAATTAATTATAAAAAATGTGCTCCCACAAACTTCTAAAAAATATAAATGAATATGATCAATACTTCATCAATATTGATTATATCTGTGCACAATACAGCATAAATGCATACTCAATTTATACATCTGTAATTGTAACTTACCTATATCTGTCATATCTTTAACAAAACACAAATTAAACTCCTCTGATTTTATCTTTTGGTCAAGGTCAAATGTGTGGTGACCTTCAATTTCCTCATCTCCAAGAGCCCAGTCATCGCTGTACAACTTTCGCTCCTTCCGTTCTCGCTGATATAAAAATTATTTTATTAAAATGGGAAAAAAAAATTATTGTAAAATAATCTATATACTATAGTCACACACTTAAGAGTACCGCATATATGTTCTTCATACTGCATAAAGTTTGGAGAATGTGCAGTACTGTATCTGATATACAGTATCTGTTAACAGTTTTGGTGACCATAGCCATTCCCTTTCCCAGTCTCAGACTGAGCCTCCTAAACTGAAAAATAAATATTACATGAAGAAGAAAAGCAGAAAGATGCACACAAGAAATTGTAAAATTAAGTGTACAGCAGAGCCCCACTTATACAGCAGGTTAGGTTCCAGGCTACTACTGGAAAGCAGACATCGCCGGAAAGCAGAACGCCATTTTTTCCACTTATAAATGCATATAAATGCCAGATAACAGTTTACACTAACATATATTAAGTTAGCAATAGAACTAGGCATTAAAAAACAATAAAAACGAAAATACACACACAGTACAATCATTTACCTCAAAATATTTGTAGTCTTAATGTAGGGCAAAAGGTGAGTAGTATTTACTGTAAGAAGTCAGGTGTGGTAGCCCTCCTGACCACCCCACACACACATAATATACTACGACGCTCAAAGCGCCCTAGAGTAATAAAATGCATATACAGTATGCTCATTACTTACTTTAAAATATTTGCAGTCTTAACGTAGGGTGAGAGGTGAAAAGTATTTATTATACAGTGGACCCCCGCATACCGATTTTAATCCGTGCAAGAGGGGTCATTGTTATGCGAAATAATCGGTATGCGAATGAATTTTCCCCATAAGAAATAATGGAAATCAAATTAATCCGTGCAAGACACCCAAAAGTATGAAAAAAAAAAAAAAAAAATTTTTTACCACATGAAATGTTAATTTTAATACACACAAACTGAAAAAGGCATGCACACTTACATGACACTTACTTTTATTGAAGATCTGGTGATGATTGATGGGATGGGAGGAGGGGAGAGAGAGTGTTAGTGTTTAGAAGGGGAATCCCCTTCCATTAAGACTTGAGGTGTCGAGTCCTTTTCTGGGGTTACTTCCCTTCTTCTTTTAATGCCACTAGGACCAGCTTCAGAGTCACTGGACTTCTTTCGCACAACATATCTGTCCATAGTGGCCTGTACCTCTCGTTCCTTTATGACTTCCCTAAAGTGTTTCACAACATTGTCAGTGTAATAATCACCAGCACGGCTTGCAATAGCTGTGTGAGGGTGATTTTCATCCATGAAGGTTTGCACTTCAAGCCACTTTGCACAGATTTCCTTAATCTTTGTAGTAGGCAACTTCTTCAATTTCTCTCTCCCCTCCTCTGAACCAGTTTCCTCAGGTCTGGCCTCTTGCTCTTGAAGTTGATCTATCAGCTCATCAGTGGTTAGTTCTTCATTGTCCTCCTCCACCAACTCTTCCACATCCTCCCCACTAACCTCCAACCCCAAGGACTTTCCCAATGCCACAATGGATTCCTCAACTGGCATAATCCTCTCAGGGTTAGCCTCAAACCCTTCAAAATCCCTTTTGTCTACACATTCTGGCCACAGTTTCTTCCAAGCAGAGTTCAAGGTCTTCTTAGTCACTCCCTCCCAAGCCTTACCTATAAGGTTTACACAATTGAGGATATTAAAGTGCTCTCTCCAAAACTCTCTTAGAGTCAGTTGAGTTTCTGAGGTCACTACAAAGCACCTTTCAAACAGAGCTTTTGTGTACAGTTTTTTGAAGTTTGCAATAACCTGCTGGTCCATGGGCTGCAGGAGAGGAGTGGTATTAGGAGGCAAAAACTTCACCTTAATGAATTTCATGTCCCCATAAAGTCGCTCTGCCACGTCTGTAGGATGACCAGGGGCATTGTCTAACACCAGGAGGCACTTAAGTTCTAATTTCTTTTCAGTTAGGTAATCTTTCACATTGGGGGCAAATGCATGGTGTAACCAGTCATAGAAAAAGTCCCTAGTGACCCATGCCTTACTGTTTGCCCTCCACAGCACACACAAATTCTCCTTGAGGACATTCTTTTGCCTGAACGCTCTGGGAGTTTCAGAGTGATACACTAATAAAGGCTTAACTTTGCAATCACCAGTAGCATTGGAACACATCAACAAAGTAAGCCTGTCTTTCATAGGCTTATGTCCTGGGAGTGCCTTTTCCTCCTGAGTAATGTAGGTCCTGCTTGGCATTTTCTTCCAAAACAGGCCTGTTTCATCACAATTAAACACTTGTTCAGGTTTCAGTCCTTCAGTCTCTATGTACTCCTTGAATTCCTGCACATATTTTTCAGCCGCTTTGTGGTCCGAACTGGCAGCCTCACCATGCCTTATCACACTATGTATGCCACTACGCTTCTTAAATCTCTCAAACCAACCTTTGCTGGCCTTAAATTCACTCACATCATCACTAGTTGCAGGCATTTTTTTAATTAAATCCTCATGCAACTTCCTAGCCTTTTCGCTTATGATCGCTTGAGAGACGCTATCTCCTGCTAGCTGTTTTTCATTTATCCACACCAATAAGAGTCTCTCAACATCTTCCATCACTTGCGATCTTTGTTTCGAAAACACAGTTAAACCTTTGGCAAGAACAGCTTCCTTGATTGCCTTTCTGGTGCCCACAATAGTAGCGATGGTTGATTGGGGTTTCTTGTACAACCTGACCAGGTCGGCGATACGCACTCCACTTTCATACTTATCAATGATCTCTTTCTTCATTTCTATTGGAATTCTCACCCTTATTGGTGTAGGGTTGGCACTAGAAGCTTTCTTGGGGCCCATGGTCACTTATTTTCCAGAAACAGCACCGAAAACACTGTAATAATACGAAATATTCCGATTGTATGCTTGGATGTTACCGCGGAGGCTGGCTGGTAAACAATGGCACGGGCGGCACATGTGAGGCTGGCTGAGGGCGCACATTGGACGCGTCTCGGACGAAAATCGGTGAGCGGGTTTTTAAGCGGTATGCGAGGCAAAATTTTTGCGATTAAAGCAAGCGGTATGCGGATTAATCGTTATGTGATGCCATCGGTATGCGGGGGTCCACTGTACTAATAGAATCCCCTTCCATCAACACCTCAGGTACCAAGTGCTTTTCTGGGGTTGCTTCTCTTCTCTGTTTCTTAATGCCACTAGGACCACCTTGAGAGTCACTGGAGTCCTGTCTCACAAAATAACTGTGGAGAGAGCTCTGTTTCTGGCGTCTCTTTAACACTTCCCTAAAATGGCCCAAGACTTTGTCACTGTACATGTTGCCAACCTGGCTTGCAACAACCTTGTTAGGGTGATGTTTCTCCATAAAGCTTTCCATCTTACCCCACATAGTAAAAATCTCTTTAATTTCTGAAGAAGACACCTTCTTCCATCTCTCTTCCTCCTCCTCTGCAGCAAGATTCTGAGCTGCGATGTGTTGCTCTTCCTGCTGAAGCTCTTGCAGCTCCTCAGTGGTGAGCTCTTCATTGTGGTCTTCCACCAATTCTTCCACATCCTCCAAACTCACATCCAACCCCATGGAACTCCCCAGTGCCACAATTGATTTTACAACAGACATAGGCTCATCAGGGTCAGTCACAAACCCTTCAAAGTCCCTCTTGTGGACAAAATCTGGCCACAATTTTCTCCAAGCAACAACAGCTTCCTTGATTTCCTTTTTTTTTTGCCACAATGGAAGATATGGTTGTATGGGGTTTGTTATACATCCTGGCCAGTTCGGCCACACGTACTCCACTTTCATATTGTTCAATGAAGTTTTTCTTTAATTCAGCTGTATTTCTCGCCTTCTTTACCAAAGGTTTGTCACTAGGAGCTTTCTTTGGAGCCATGGTAGCTTATTTAGCATTTGCAAGCACTAAAATGAATGGAATATTATGAAATATTTCGTATGAACAAGTGAGGACCTACATCATGCAGGAGGAGAAGGCACTGCCAGGACACAAGCCTATGAAAGACAAGCTTCCCAAAGCCCCAGAGGGGGCTTTGATACCTGAAGTCTTTATGGAGGGGGATTCCCCCTTCCAAAAAATAATCAGTCTTCCCTCTCTCCTCCTCCCCTTCAATAAAAGTATGAACATAAGAAAGAAGGAACACTGCAACAGTCCTACTGACCCATGCAGAGCAGGCCCATGTCCCCCCTCCCCCCCAGGGTTAGCCCAATGACCCAACCAGTCTGGTCACCTTCACTCAACGAAGGAGCACGGCACCAGACCCAGCAGCACAAGCTAGTCAGGTCCCACTCACACCCATCCACACCCACTCATGTATTTATCTAACCCATTTTTAAAACTACACAATGTTTTAGCCTCAATAACTGTACTCGGGAGTTTGTTCCACTCATCTACAACTCTATTACCAAACCAGTGCTTTCCTATATCCTTTCTGAATCCTGTCTTGGCTGGAAATTTTCAGCACACTCTTCACATCCCTTTTATTTATTCCTGTTTTCCATTTATACACCTCGATCATATCCTCCCTAATTCTACACCTTTCAAGAGAGTGCAGATTCAGGGCCCTCAGTCTATCCTCATAGGGAAGATTTCTGATACATGGGATCATC
>NW_027198485.1:0-43730 GCF_038502225.1 Cherax quadricarinatus | reverse complement strand
GCAGGCTATACAAAAATTTGATACACCTCACCCCCTAGCTCTCCATATCCAACTTTGGCTATGCTGTATCTCTACCAAGCATAAAATATTGTTTTTTTGTTGGGTCGCTGGTCATGTTGACGTACAGGGCAATGAACAGGCAGACACTGGTGCACGGTCAGCAGTACATGACCTACAAGTTTCATAGAGAGGTGTTCCATTTGCGGACTATTTTGTTGTAATAGTTACCCACCTTCACACCTGTTGGCAACAACTTTGGTCTAGTCTACTCGGTAACAAACATCATTCTATTAAACTGAGAATAAGTTACTGGCCGTCTTTTTGTCATCAGTGTCGACGTTGGGAGACTACTCTCTCCTGTCTACACATTGGCCACACTTGTCTTACTCATGGGTATCTCATGGAGAGGCACCCTGTTCCTCTCTGTGAGAAGTGTCAGGTTCCAATATCGGTTAGCCACATTCTGTTAGACTGCCCTCTCTATCAATGAGGATGCAGAATTTACCTCCAACGTCGTCTCCACTCTACTACTCTCTCTTTACCTTCCTTCTTGCTGATGGACCCTCCTTTAATCCTGACTCTCTCATTGACTTCTTGACAACAACTGATTTACTCCACAAACTCTGATGATGATACCTTTTGCACTCCCCTCAGCCCTTTCTACCTCAATCTCTTGCTACCCTCTACCCCTGTACTATCCACTGCCCTGCTGTTCTCCGTAACCTACTAATCATCACTCCCTTTTGCCACCTGATACCCTCACTTCCGTCCTGCCTTGCAGCGCTGTATAACCCTTGTGGTTTAGTGCTTCTTTTTATTATAATAGTAATAATGGAGCAGCAGCAACAAACAGGCTTCTGCATGGATTACGTGTAAGTTCTGTACATCTTGTGCAGATATTCAGGAATCATCTACAGGAGATATTAAACTAGGGAAGTGTTTTTGGGTATGCCCAAATGAGAACCAACTGTGAATAAAAATCACATTGGTATTTAAAAATTTTAACATCAATACGACCTTCATAGAAAACCTGAGAGCATTCCATAACAGATGGGAAAATAAAAAGACTGAGCCAGATGGTGCTATTGCCCCTGTTTTAGAAAGACACGTAAGCAAACACTATAACATATTTATTAGAAAACGTTTCGGTCCTGGGACCTTGATCACTTCTAACATACAGAGGTAGAAAGACATTATATATATAGGCGGAGAGTGAGATATGACGCACGTGACCTGAGGAATGTCATAAGAACATAAGAATGGAGGAACACTGTAGAAGGCCTACTGGCCCATGCGAGGCAGGTCCTTATCAAAACAACCTCTGCCTATGATGAGGAGGGGTAGACTATGAAATCATGTGACTCCTGTGTTGTTGGGTTGGTGCTGCTTAAGTATCATGTATGCCAATGTTTTTGAAATTTTGTAGTTTCCAGTGTTGCGTTCTGTAGTGTCGGTGACGGTGATTAGTGAGGCTTCTAGGCACCGTCGGCGTCTGAGGTCTGGTTCGGTGAGAACAAGTTGTGCCTCGTTCCAGTTCATCAAATGCCCCGTGGAGTCTCTGTGGAGGACACAGGCGTACCTTACATCGTCTCTGTTAGAGGCATTTCGATGCTCATTCAGGCGGACTGCAAGATCTCTGCCTGTCTCGCCTACATATTTCTTGGGACAGAACCCACAGGGGATAGTGTAGACGCCTGCTGTAGAAGTTAGAGGTGTGGGGCTGCGTTTAGTAGTGAGGTCTTTGATAGAGGATGTGTTTATGGTGGAAACGTTGATGTTACTCATAGCAAGTGCCCGGCGAGTATTCGTGGCAACACCGCCACATGGGAGTACTATGAACTGTTTAGGGGGCTGTTCCATGGGCGGTTTGTTGAGGATAGCTTGTGCCTTGAGTCTGCAATCTCGGATGAAGAAAGATGGGAACTGAAGACGTGTAAAGGCTTGTGTTATGTAAGTGCATTCTTCTTCTAGAAAACAAGGGCTGGAGATGCGAAGAGCTCTCAAGAAGAAGCCAATGAGGACTCCTCTCTTAGTGCGGGTATCTTGGTGTGAATAAAAGTGTATTAGATCGTCCTTGTTGGTAGGTTTTCTATACACTTTGAAGAGAAGTTTGTCACTGTCGGGAGATCTGCACAGTAGAACGTCGAGGAAAGGAAGTTTGCCATCATTTTCGAGTTCAAGTGTAAACTTTATTGATGGTTCAACTGCATTGATCTTGTTGAGAAGGGCCTGGATATTGAGACGTCTCGGATAGAAAACCAATATATCATCAACGTATCTTAGCCAGGTAACGGTGTTGGGAATAAGGGTGCTGAATTTCTCTGTCTCCAAGTTTTCCATGAAGAGGTTGGCAAGCACAGCACTGAGCGGGCTGCCCATTGCCATCCCAAAGCATTGTTTGTAACAGTTGTCCTGATACTTGAAGAAGTTGAAATTAACACACAGTTCCACTAGATTGATGAAATCTAGAAGAGGTAAAGGGAGGTTGTGGTTTTCAGTGAGCCTCTGTCTCAGAATGTTGATTGCAGCGTCAGTAGGAACGTTGGTAAAGAGGGCTGTGACATCGAAGGAAGCCATGCTTTTGTTTTTGACATTCAGGTTGGAAATTCGGGAGAGAAGGTCACCTGAGTGTTTGAGGTGGGCTTGACTGATAGTGCCCAGAAGCGCTGAAAGGTATTTGGCAAGGTGGCCGGCTAGTCTGTGTGGTGCACTCCCTATGCCCGAAGTGATAGGCCATAGTGGGATGCCAGGTTTGTGTGTCTTAGGAAGGCCATACAGGCGTGCTGGTTTCGGTTGACCTGGTAAAAGTTTAAGTAGTTTTTTGCCTTGTTCTGATTTTCGTAAGATGCTACGAGCCTTTTGAAGGAAAGTCTGGGTACTCTGAAGTAGCACTGATTCCGATACAGGCTGGTATGTGCTGGCATCGTTGAGAAGATTTAAGACTTTATTGTTGTAGTCGACAGTGTTGAGTAACACCACACCACCTCCTTTGTCAGCGGTTGTAATGACGATATCATCGTTGTTGGCCAAGTTCCTGAGTGCTTGGATGTATCTTCTGGGAATGACCGGTCTTGAAGGCTCAGTAGCTGCAGCAGTGATGATTCCTTGGACAAAGCCCTTATGAAACTCGGAGTCTCCAAAAGGTTGGTTCTTGGTTACCATATCCACCAGATTATGTTTCTTGTTGATGCCAGTAGTAAACTTGAGCCCTAGGCTGAGGGCTTCTGTCTCGGTGACGGTTACTGTATAGGAAGATAAGTTATTTATGATTTCTGGTCGTCCCATTTCGCTCCATTTGCTGTGGGAACACAGGTCTTGTAGTTTTCGTGATAGCTTCAATTTCTGTTGGATGTTGGCAGTGGTAACTTGGCTGAGTATATATTCTGCAGTCCTTCTGTCAGGAGTAGGAAGTGAAGCACGAATCTGAGCGGCACGTAATGAGGCCTCCTTCTGAGCATGTCGCAGTTCATCAGAGCTTTCTCTAAGGTAGGCGTAAACAGCAGGAGAGAAAGGGTGTCTAGATGTGGTCAGTTGTCGAGGAGTGGACCGTGGTATCACCATCTCAGCAATACAGCCCTTGTTTTCTAGAAGAAGAATGCACTTACATAACACAAGCCTTTACACGTCTTCAGTTCCCATCTTTCTTCATCCGAGATTGCAGACTCAAGGCACAAGCTATCCTCAACAAACCGCCCATGGAACAGCCCCCTAAACAGTTCATAGTACTCCCATGTGGCGATGTTGCCACGAATACTCGCCGGGCACTTGCTATGAGTAACATCAACGTTTCCACCATAAACACATCCTCTATCAAAGACCTCACTACTAAACGCAGCCCCACACCTCTAACTTCTACAGCAGGCGTCTACACTATCCCCTGTGGGTTCTGTCCCAAGAAATATGTAGGCGAGACAGGCAGAGATCTTGCAGTCCGCCTGAATGAGCATCGAAATGCCTCTAACAGAGACGATGTAAGGTACGCCTGTGTCCTCCACAGAGACTCCACGGGGCATTTGATGAACTGGAACGAGGCACAACTCGTTCTCACCGAACCAGACCTCAGACGCCGACGGTGCCTAGAAGCCTCACTAATCACCGTCACCGACACTATAGAACGCAACACTGGAAACTACAAAATTTCAAAAACATTGGCATACATGATACTTAAGCAGCACCAACCCAACAACACAGGAGTCACATGATTTCATCGTCTACCCCTCCTCATCATAGGCAGAGGTTGTTTTGATAAGGACCTGCCTCGCATGGGCCAGTAGGCCTTCTACAGTGTTCCTCCATTCTTATGTTCTTATGACATTCCTCAGGTCACGTGCGTCACATCTCACTCTCCGCCTATATATATAATGTCTTTCTACCTCTGTATGTTAGAAGTGATCAAGGTCCCAGGACCGAAACGTTTTCTAATAAATATGTTATAGTGTTTGCTTACGTGTCTTTCTAAACCAACTTGTCGGTATTTATTACCAAGGTTTATACCATCTTGTCTGACACTGCAACACACTATGGACATAGCATACAGAGAATACCTTTCTCTCCTACTCAAAGCTAATAGTCTTCGGAACCGACACATCTTCCTAGAAGACTGTATTGCTGAGATGGTGATACCACGGTCCACTCCTCGACAACTGACCACATCTAGACACCCTTTCTCTCCTGCTGTTTACGCCTACCTTAGAGAAAGCTCTGATGAACTGCGACATGCTCAGAAGGAGGCCTCATTACGTGCCGCTCAGATTCGTGCTTCACTTCCTACTCCTGACAGAAGGACTGCAGAATATATACTCAGCCAAGTTACCACTGCCAACATCCAACAGAAATTGAAGCTATCACGAAAACTACAAGACCTGTGTTCCCACAGCAAATGGAGCGAAATGGGACGACCAGAAATCATAAATAACTTATCTTCCTATACACTAACCGTCACCGAGACAGAAGCCCTCAGCCTAGGGCTCAAGTTTACTACTGGCATCAACAAGAAACATAATCTGGTGGATATGGTAACCAAGAACCAACCTTTTGGAGACTCCGAGTTTCAAAAGGGCTTTGTCCAAGGAATCATCACTGCTGCAGCTACTGAGCCTTCAAGACCGGTCATTCCCAGAAGATACATCCAAGCACTCAGGAACTTGGCCAACAACGATGATATCGTCATTACAACCGCTGACAAAGGAGGTGGTGTGGTGTTACTCAACACTGTCGACTACAACAATAAAGTCTTAAATCTTCTCAACGATGCCAACACATACCAGCCTGTATCGGAATCAGTGCTACTTCAAAGTACCCAGACTTTCCTTCAAAAGGCTCGTAGCATCTTACGAAAATCAGAACAAGGCAAAAAACTACTTAAACTTTTACCAGGTCAACCGAAACCAGCACGCCTGTATGGCCTTCCTAAGACACACAAACCTGGCATCCCACTACGGCCTATCACTTCGGGCATAGGGAGTGCACCACACAGACTAGCCGGCCACCTTGCCAAATACCTTTCAGCGCTTCTGGGCACTATCAGTCAAGCCCACCTCAAACATTCAGGTGACCTTCTCTCCCGAATTTCCAACCTGAATGTCAAAAACAAAAGCATGGCTTCCTTCGATGTCACAGCCCTCTTTACCAACGTTCCTACTGACGCTGCAATCAACATTCTGAGACAGAGGCTCACTGAAAACCACGACCTCCCTTTACCTCTTCTAGATTTCATCAATCTAGTGGAACTGTGTGTTAATTTCAACTTCTTCAAGTATCAGGACAACTGTTACAAACAATGCTTTGGGATGGCAATGGGCAGCCCGCTCAGTGCTGTGCTTGCCAACCTCTTCATGGAAAACTTGGAGACAGAGAAATTCAGCACCCTCATTCCCAACACCGTTACCTGGCTAAGATACGTTGATGATATATTGGTTTTCTATCCGAGACGTCTCAATATCCAGGCCCTTCTCAACAAGATCAATGCAGTTGAACCATCAATAAAGTTTACACTTGAACTCGAAAATGATGGCAAACTTCCTTTCCTCGACGTTCTACTGTGCAGATCTCCCGACAGTGACAAACTTCTCTTCAAAGTGTATAGAAAACCTACCAACAAGGACGATCTTATACACTTTTATTCACACCAAGATACCCGCACTAAGAGAGGAGTCCTCATTGGCTTCTTCTTGAGAGCTCTTCGCATCTCCAGCCCTTGTTTTCTAGAAGAAGAATGCACTTACATAACACAAGCCTTTACACGTCTTCAGTTCCCATCTTTCTTCATCCGAGATTGCAGACTCAAGGCACAAGCTATCCTCAACAAACCGCCCATGGAACAGCCCCCTAAACAGTTCATAGTACTCCCATGTGGCGATGTTGCCACGAATACTCGCCGGGCACTTGCTATGAGTAACATCAACGTTTCCACCATAAACACATCCTCTATCAAAGACCTCACTACTAAACGCAGCCCCACACCTCTAACTTCTACAGCAGGCGTCTACACTATCCCCTGTGGGTTCTGTCCCAAGAAATATGTAGGCGAGACAGGCAGAGATCTTGCAGTCCGCCTGAATGAGCATCGAAATGCCTCTAACAGAGACGATGTAAGGTACGCCTGTGTCCTCCACAGAGACTCCACGGGGCATTTGATGAACTGGAACGAGGCACAACTCGTTCTCACCGAACCAGACCTCAGACGCCGACGGTGCCTAGAAGCCTCACTAATCACCGTCACCGACACTATAGAACGCAACACTGGAAACTACAAAATTTCAAAAACATTGGCATACATGATACTTAAGCAGCACCAACCCAACAACACAGGAGTCACATGATTTCATCGTCTACCCGTCCTCATCATAGGCAGAGGTTGTTTTGATAAGGACCTGCCTCGCATGGGCCAGTAGGCCTTCTACAGTGTTCCTCCATTCTTATGTTCTTATGACATTCCTCAGGTCACGTGCGTCACATCTCACTCTCCGCCTATATATATAATGTCTTTCTACCTCTGTATGTTAGAAGTGATCAAGGTCCCAGGACCGAAACGTTTTCTAATAAATATGTTATAGTGTTTGCTTACGTGTCTTTCTAAACCAACTTGTCGGTATTTATTACCAAGGTTTATACCATCTTGTCTGACACTGCAACACACTATGGACATAGCATACAGAGAATACCTTTCTCTCCTACTCAAAGCTAATAGTCTTCGGAACCGACACATCTTCCTAGAAGACTGTATTGCTGAGATGGTGATACCACGGTCCACTCCTCGACAACTGACCACATCTAGACACCCTTTCTCTCCTGCTGTTTACGCCTACCTTAGAGAAAGCTCTGATGAACTGCGACATGCTCAGAAGGAGGCCTCATTACGTGCCGCTCAGATTCGTGCTTCACTTCCTACTCCTGACAGAAGGACTGCAGAATATATACTCAGCCAAGTTACCACTGCCAACATCCAACAGAAATTGAAGCTATCACGAAAACTACAAGACCTGTGTTCCCACAGCAAATGGAGCGAAATGGGACGACCAGAAATCATAAATAACTTATCTTCCTATACACTAACCGTCACCGAGACAGAAGCCCTCAGCCTAGGGCTCAAGTTTACTACTGGCATCAACAAGAAACATAATCTGGTGGATATGGTAACCAAGAACCAACCTTTTGGAGACTCCGAGTTTCAAAAGGGCTTTGTCCAAGGAATCATCACTGCTGCAGCTACTGAGCCTTCAAGACCGGTCATTCCCAGAAGATACATCCAAGCACTCAGGAACTTGGCCAACAACGATGATATCGTCATTACAACCGCTGACAAAGGAGGTGGTGTGGTGTTACTCAACACTGTCGACTACAACAATAAAGTCTTAAATCTTCTCAACGATGCCAACACATACCAGCCTGTATCGGAATCAGTGCTACTTCAAAGTACCCAGACTTTCCTTCAAAAGGCTCGTAGCATCTTACGAAAATCAGAACAAGGCAAAAAACTACTTAAACTTTTACCAGGTCAACCGAAACCAGCACGCCTGTATGGCCTTCCTAAGACACACAAACCTGGCATCCCACTACGGCCTATCACTTCGGGCATAGGGAGTGCACCACACAGACTAGCCGGCCACCTTGCCAAATACCTTTCAGCGCTTCTGGGCACTATCAGTCAAGCCCACCTCAAACACTCAGGTGACCTTCTCTCCCGAATTTCCAACCTGAATGTCAAAAACAAAAGCATGGCTTCCTTCGATGTCACAGCCCTCTTTACCAACGTTCCTACTGACGCTGCAATCAACATTCTGAGACAGAGGCTCACTGAAAACCACGACCTCCCTTTACCTCTTCTAGATTTCATCAATCTAGTGGAACTGTGTGTTAATTTCAACTTCTTCAAGTATCAGGACAACTGTTACAAACAATGCTTTGGGATGGCAATGGGCAGCCCGCTCAGTGCTGTGCTTGCCAACCTCTTCATGGAAAACTTGGAGACAGAGAAATTCAGCACCCTCATTCCCAACACCGTTACCTGGCTAAGATACGTTGATGATATATTGGTTTTCTATCCGAGACGTCTCAATATCCAGGCCCTTCTCAACAAGATCAATGCAGTTGAACCATCAATAAAGTTTACACTTGAACTCGAAAATGATGGCAAACTTCCTTTCCTCGACGTTCTACTGTGCAGATCTCCCGACAGTGACAAACTTCTCTTCAAAGTGTATAGAAAACCTACCAACAAGGACGATCTTATACACTTTTATTCACACCAAGATACCCGCACTAAGAGAGGAGTCCTCATTGGCTTCTTCTTGAGAGCTCTTCGCATCTCCAGCCCTTGTTTTCTAGAAGAAGAATGCACTTACATAACACAAGCCTTTACACGTCTTCAGTTCCCATCTTTCTTCATCCGAGATTGCAGACTCAAGGCACAAGCTATCCTCAACAAACCGCCCATGGAACAGCCCCCTAAACAGTTCATAGTACTCCCATGTGGCGATGTTGCCACGAATACTCGCCGGGCACTTGCTATGAGTAACATCAACGTTTCCACCATAAACACATCCTCTATCAAAGACCTCACTACTAAACGCAGCCCCACACCTCTAACTTCTACAGCAGGCGTCTACACTATCCCCTGTGGGTTCTGTCCCAAGAAATATGTAGGCGAGACAGGCAGAGATCTTGCAGTCCGCCTGAATGAGCATCGAAATGCCTCTAACAGAGACGATGTAAGGTACGCCTGTGTCCTCCACAGAGACTCCACGGGGCATTTGATGAACTGGAACGAGGCACAACTCGTTCTCACCGAACCAGACCTCAGACGCCGACGGTGCCTAGAAGCCTCACTAATCACCGTCACCGACACTATAGAACGCAACACTGGAAACTACAAAATTTCAAAAACATTGGCATACATGATACTTAAGCAGCACCAACCCAACAACACAGGAGTCACATGATTTCATCGTCTACTGGTCCTCATCATAGGCAGAGGTTGTTTTGATAAGGACCTGCCTCGCATGGGCCAGTAGGCCTTCTACAGTGTTCCTCCATTCTTATGTTCTTATGACATTCCTCAGGTCACGTGCGTCACATCTCACTCTCCGCCTATATATATAATGTCTTTCTACCTCTGTATGTTAGAAGTGATCAAGGTCCCAGGACCGAAACGTTTTCTAATAAATATGTTATAGTGTTTGCTTACGTGTCTTTCTAAACCAACTTGTCGGTATTTATTACCAAGGTTTATACCAAGTTTTCATAGACCCACATAAAAGATCACTTTGATAATGAAATTTGGATCCAGGGTTATAAACTCTACAGGTACGACAGAGTGAACACGCAAAAGGGGGGGAAGGGGGTTGGCCTGTAGGTAACAGTCACTCATATGCTTGGAACTACTAAGCGTCTCAGATGATGATGCTGATGTTTTAGCAGTAAAGATCGAGAACCAAAACCTGGTCATTTTGGTTGTATACAAGCCTCTGGATGCAACTTCCCAACAATTCCAGGAACAGCTTTTGAAAATAGACCACTGTCTGGAAAATCTTCCAGCTCCTGCCCCAAGCATCTTGCTTTAGTTTAATATGTTTATTATGCACCCCATACCCATCCTGTGGGCGGTAGTCAAAAGATTACAGAGGTACATAATTGGTCCAGGGACTGGACTCCAAAGTTTTGATAGCTGAGCAAGTTACAGAGGTAATGAATTCACAATTTACAAAGGTAATGAACTCACAAATTACAAAGGTAATGAACTCCGGGTAGGTCTAGTCACAATCATGACAAGTTACAAAGGTATTTACAGATTACAGAGGTACGTAATGGATCCAGGGACTGGGCCCCAAAGTTTTGATGGCTGAACTAGGTACAAGGTAATGAACTCACAAGTTACAAAGGTAATGAACTCACAAGTTACAAAGGTAATGAATACTGTAAGAATGGTTACTTACGTTTATACATGGCTACAATCATGAACAAATTTTAGAGTAATGAGCAATTCACACTTCCACACCCGGTCACAACTGTAGTGAGTTATTGGTGCAAATGTTGATTGCTGAGTCACACACACACACACACACACACACACTCAAATACACACACACACACACACACACACACACACACACACAGACACACACACACACACACACACACACACACACACACACACACACACACACACACACACACACACATATAAACACACACACACACACACACACACACACACACACACACACACACACACACATACATACACAAACTCATACACACACACGCACACACACTCATACCGGTGAAGAGCAACCGGTGAAGAGGCGGGGCCAGGAGCTAAGACTCGACCCCTGCAACCACAAATAGGTGAGTACAAATAGGTGAGTACACACACACACCCACTCATACACACACACACACTCATACACATACACACGCACACACACATACACACGCACACACAAACACACACACAAACACACACACACACACACACACACACACACACACACACACACACACACACACACACACACACACACACACACACAAGCACTGAACAAGCACCCAAAGTCAGTTCCTGATCAGCCGGGCTGTGGCTCGTACGTTGGTTTGCGTGCAGCCAGCAGCAACAGCCCGGCTGATCAGGCTCCGATCCACCAGGAGGCCCGGTCACAGACCATCTTGCTCCTGAGGGATTTCAACCTAAGTCACCTAAAATGGAGGAATGTATAGAGATAACCCCAGGAGGCAGCTCAGATAAAAACTTGGACATACACATGAGTTTTTAAATTTCTGAATCAAATTCATCTTCAACCAGGAAATAATAGAGCCAACAAGATTGGAGAATACACAGGACCTCATCTTCACTAACGATGATGATCTGATGTGAAATATTACCGCATAAAAAACAATATGCTCAGATCACAACATAACAGAGGTCCAGACATGTATGTGCGAGGCTCCAGACCAACAAAATGTGATCAGTCACGAGGGAGCCTTCACCAAATTCAACTTCATTTACTAAAACATAAGGTGGCACCAATTCAACCAGGTCCAAAATGATATAAACTGCAAAGATATTCTAAGCAGCATGGATACTAACCTATGTTTAGAATAAATTAACTCTGTGGCACTCGAGGTATACTCAAGGTATATTCCCTTAAGGAAAAGGAAGAGAAGATGTAAACTAGAAAGAGAAAGGCTCTCCCTATTTATTTATTTATTTATTTATTTAATTTGAACATGATACAGAGAAGTACAAGGCATACAATTTTTAAAGTGCAACATGCCAAAGCCCCTTGTATGCAGAGCATTATGGGCAGGCTTAAACTTAACTTAAGATTAACTAAGCAATGATATTTTCTGTGGTACAAAAATTATTGTAAAACAGATAACAATTTAGTACAAATGAGTATTACAAAGACAGGTCATATGGTCATTACTGTGTTGCTGTGTAATCAGTAGATTGGAGTATTATGTTAGGTAATGAAGTTAAATAGTAACAAAGTTTGATTGGGTCACAGGTTGACATTTATGAGATACAATAATGAGATACATATGAGATTCAATTTATGTGATACAATTATTCAGTATTTATTTAGTTGTGGGTGAGACACTGGTCAGAGAAATAGCAAGCATCGAACTTAAGCTAAAAGAATCCTTTAGGAGTCAGGAATCGCGGGAAGAACTAAAAGCCATAAATGAAATCGAAAGAAACCCAAAGTATTTCTTCTCCTATGCCAAATCAAAATCGAGAACAACGTCCAGTATTGGGCCCCTACTTAAACAAGATGGGTCCTACACAGATGACAGCAAGGAAATGAGTGAGCTACTCAAGTCCCAATATGACTCAGTTTTTAGCAAGCCGCTAACCAGACTGAGAGTCGAAGATCAAAATTAATTTTTTATGAGAGAGCCACAAAATTTGATTAACACAAGCCTATCCGATGTTATCCTGACGCCAAATGACTTCGAACAGGCGATAAATGACATGCCCATGCACTCTGCCCCAGGGCCAGACTCATGGAACTCTGTGTTCATCAAGAACTGCAAGAAGCCCCTATCACGAGCCTTTTCCATCCTATGGAGAGGGAGCATGGACACAGGGGTCGTCCCACAGTTACTAAAAACAACAGACATAGCCCCACTCCACAAAGGGGGCAGTAAAGCAACAGCAAAGAACTACAGACCAATATCACTAACATCCCATATCATAAAAATCTTTGAAAGGGTAATAAGAAGCAAGATCACCACCCATCTAGAAACCCATCAGTTACACAACCCAGGGCAACATGGGTTTAGAACAGGTCGCTCCTGTCTGTCTCAACTATTGGATCACTACGACAAGGTCCTAAATGCACTAGAAGACAAAAAGAATGCAGATGTAATATATACAGACTTTGCAAAAGCCTTCGACAAGTGTGACCATGGCGTAATAGGGCACAAAATGGGTACTAAAGGAATAACAGGAAAAGTCGGTCGATGGATCTATAATTTCCTCACTAACAGAACACAGAGAGTAGTCGTCAACAGAGTAAAGTCCGAGGCAGCTACGGTGAAAAGCTCTGTTCCACAAGGCACAGTACTCGCTCCCATCTTGTTCCTCATCCTCATATCCGACATAGACAAGGATGTCAGCCACAGCACCGTGTCTTCCTTTGCAGATGACACCCGAATCTGCATGACAGTGTCTTCCATTGCAGACACTGCAAGGCTCCAGGCGGACATCAACCAAATCTTTCAGTGGGTTGCAGAAAACAATATGAAGTTCAACGATGAGAAATTTCAATTACTCAGATATGGTAAACATGAGGAAATTAAATCTTCATCAGAGTACAAAACAAATTCTGGCCACAAAATAGAGCGAAACACCAACGTCAAAGACCTGGGAGTGATTATGTCGGAGGATCTCACCTTCAAGAACCATAACATTGTATCAATCGCATCTGCTAGAAAAATGACAGGATGGATAATGAGAACCTTCAAAACTAGGGAGGCCAAGCCCATGATGACACTCTTCAGGTCACTTGTTCTATCTAGGCTGGGATATTGCTGCACACTAACAGCACCTTTCAAGGCAGGTGAAATTGCCGACCTAGAAAATGTACAGAGAACTTTCACGGCGCGCATAACGGAGATAAAACACCTCAATTACTGGGAGCGCTTGAGGTTCCTAAACCTGTATTCCCTGGAACGCAGGAGGGAGAGATACATGATTATATACACCTGGAAAATCCTAGAGGGACTAGTACCGAACTTGCACACGAAAATCACTCACTTGGCAGACGATGCACCATCCCCCCAATGAAAAGCAGGGGTGTCACTAGCACGTTAAGAGACCATACAATAAGTTTCAGGGGCCCGAGACTGTTCAACTGCCTCCCAGCACACATAAGGGGGATTACCAACAGACCCCTGGCAGTCTTCAAGCTGGCACTGGACAAGCACCTAAAGTCAGTTCCTGATCAGCCGGGCTGTGGCTCGTACGTTGGTTTGCGTGCAGCCAGCAGCAACAGCCTGGTTGATCAGGCTCTGATCCACCAGGAGGCCTGGTCACAGACCGGGCCGCGGGGGCGTTGACCCCCGGAACTCTCTCCAGGTAAACTCCAGGTGAGTAAGTGAGTTTTGAGAAGAGACTTGAATTTATAAACAGACAGTGTTTCTTTTATATTTACAGGTAATGAATTCCAGATTTTAGGGCCTTTTATGTGCATTGAGTTTTTGCATAGCGTGAGATGGACACGAGGAACATCAAAGAGTGATCTGTGCCTTGTGTTATGGTCATGTGTTCTGTTGAGGTTGGTAAGGAGATGTTTGAGGGGAGGGTTAATATCAGAGTTAAGTGTTCTATGTATGTAATAGGTGCAGTAATAAGTATGGATGTTTTGTATGGTGAGTAGGTTGAGTGTTTTGAATATTGGTGGAGTGTGCTGCCTGTAGTGGGAATTTGTTATCATTCTAACTGCAGCCTTTTGTTGGGTAATTAGTGGTCTGAGATGGTTTATTGTTGTTGAGCCCCATGCACAAATACCATAGGTGAGATAGGGGTAAATAAGAGAGTGATATAGGGCCAGGAGAGCTGACTGTGGAACATAGTACCGTATCTTCGATAGTATGCCTACGGTCTTGGAATTTTTTTTGGAAATTTGTTTTATATGTGTTTGAAATTTGAGTCTATTATCAAGGTGGATTCCTAAGAATTTTCCCTCTGTGAGTTTTGTGATTGGTGATCCGTTTATCATTATGTTAAGAGACACATCTGCAGCTCTGTTACCAAACTGAATGTAGTAGGTTTTGTCAATGTTTAGAGTAAGTTTGTTTTTCCTCATCCAGGTTGATATTTTCTGTAATTCGGTATTTACAGTATTGGCTAGCATGACTGGGCTCGGGTGAGAGTAGACGTATGTAGTGTCATCTGCGAATAGTGTGGGTTTGAGTAGTTGCGATGCATTTGGTAGGTCATTTATGTATTTGAGAAAGAGAAGAGGGCCAAGGACACTTCCCTATACAGGCAAAGGCGAAGAATGGCAGAGTGGCTAAAAGAGGCCAACATATCTATAATACGAAGGGAGACACTGGTAAGAGAAACAGCAAACATCGAACTCAAGCTAAAGGAATCATACAGGAGTTAAATGTGGGAAGAGCTAAAAGCCATAAATTAAATTGAAAGTTTTCTTATGCCATATCAAAGTCGAGAACAATATCCAGTATTGGGCCCCTACTTAGACGAGATGGGTAATACACAGACGACAGTGAAGAAATGAGTGAGCTACTGAAGTCCCAATATGACTCGGTTTTTAGCAAGCCGCTAACCAGTCTGAGAGTCGAAGACCTAAATGAATTTTTTATGAGCGAGACTCAGAATCTGGTAAATTCAAACCTATCTGATATTATCCTGACGCCAAATGACATCGAAAAGGCGATAAATGACATGGCCATGCACTCTGCCTCAGGCCCAGACTTAGGGAACTCCGTGTTTATCAAGAACTACAAGAAACCCTTATGTGCTTTTAACAACTTATGGAGAGGGAGCATGGATACAAGGGTTATCCCACAGCTGCTAAAAACAACAGACTTAGCCTCACTCCACAAAGGAGCCAGTGAATAATGACAAAGAACTACATTCCAATAGCTCTAACATCCCATATAAAAATCTTTGAAAGGGTCCTAAGAAGCAAGATCGCCACTCATCTAGATACCCATCAGTTACACAACCCAGGGCAACATGGGTTTAGGGCAGGTCGCTCCAGCCAGTCCCAACTACTGGGCCACAAGGTCCTGCATGCTCTAAAAGATAAACAAAATGCAGATATAATATACGCAGACTTTGCAAAAGTTTTTGACAAGTGTTATCATGGTGTAATAGTGGACAAAATGCATGACAAAGGATTAACAGCATTAATAGTAGTCTGAGGCGGCTACTGTGAAAAGCTCCGTTCCTCATCGTCATATCTGACTTAGACAGGGATGTAAGCCATTGCACCGTGTCTTCCTTTGCAGATGACACCCATATTTGCATGGCAGTGTCTTCCATTGCAGACACTGCAAGGCTCCAGGTGGACATCAACCAAATGTTTACATATGAAGTTCAATGATGAGAAATTTCAATTACTGTGATATGGAAAAACGTGAGGAAATTAAAACTGTATCGGAGCATATAACAAATTCTAACCACACAATAGAGCGAAAAACATGTAAAAAACCTGGGAGTGATAATGTTAGAGGATCTCACTTTCAAAGACCACAACATTGTATCTATTGCATCTGCTAGAAAAATGACAGGATGGATATTGAGAACCTTCAAAACTAGTGATGTCAAGCCCATGATGACACTCTTCAGGTCGCTTGTTCTATCTAGGCTGGAATAATGCTGCACACTAACAGCACCTTTCAAGGCAGGTGAAATTGCTGACCTAGAAAATGTACAGAGAACCTTCATGGCGCGCATAACGGAGATAAAACACCTCAATTACTGGGAGCGCTTGAAGTGCCTCACACTGTATTCCCTATAATGTAGGCAAGTACATGATTACCTGGAGTTTACCTGGAGAGAGTTCCGGGGGTCAACGCTCCCGCGGCCTGGTCTATGACCAGGCCTCCTGGTGGATCAGAGCCTGATCAACCAGGCTGTTGCTGCTGGCTGCACGCAAACCAACGTACGAGCAACAGCCCGGCTGATCCGGAACTGACTTTAGGTGCTTGTCCAGTGCCAGCTTGAAGACTGCCAGGGGTCTGTTGGTAATCCCCCTTATGTGTGCTGGGAGGCAGTTGAACAGTCTCGGGCCCCTGACACTTATTGTATGGTCTCTTAACGTGCTAGTGACACCCCTGCTTTTCATTGGGGGGATGGTGCATCGTCTGCCAAGTCTTTTGCTTTCGTAGTGAGTGATTTTCGTGTGCAAGTTCGGTACTAGTCCCTCTAGGATTTTCCAGGTGTATATAATCATGTATCTCTCCCTCCTGCGTTCCAGGGAATACAGGTTTAGGAACCTCAAGCGCTCCCAATAATTGAGGTGTTTTATCTCCGTTATGCGCGCCGTGAAAGTTCTCTGTACATTTTCTAGGTCGGCAATTTCACCTGCCTTGAAAGGTGCTGTTAGTGTGCAGCAATATTCCAGCCTAGATAGAACAAGTGACCTGAAGAGTGTCATCATGGGCTTGGCCTCCCTAGTTTTGAAGGTTCTCATTATCCATCCTGTCATTTTTCTAGCAGATGCGATTGATACAATGTTATGGTCCTTGAAGGTGAGATCCTCCGACATGATCACTCCCAGGTCTTTGACGTTGGTGTTTCGCTCTATTTTGTGGCCAGAATTTGTTTTGTACTCTGATGAAGATTTAATTTCCTCATGTTTACCATATCTGAGTAATTGAAATTTCTCATCGTTGAACTTCATATTGTTTTCTGCAGCCCACTGAAAGATTTGGTTGATGTCCGCCTGGAGCTTTGCAGTGTCTGCAATGGAAGACACTGTCATGCAGATTCGGGTGTCATCTGCAAAGGAAGACACGGTGCTGTGGCTGACATCCTTGTCTATGTCGGATATGAGGATGAGGAACAAGATGGGAGCGAGTACTGTGCCTTGTGGAACAGAGCTTTTCACCGTAGCTGCCTCGGACTTTACTCTGTTGACGACTACTCTCTGTGTTCTGTTAGTGAGGAAATTATAGATCCATCGACCGACTTTTCCTGTTATTCCTTTAGCACGCATTTTGTGCGCTATTACGCCATGGTCACACTTGTCGAAGGCTTTTGCAAAGTCTGTATATATTACATCTGCATTCTTTTTGTCTTCTAGTGCATTTAGTACCTTGTCGTAGTGATCCAATAGTTGAGACAGACGGGAGCGACCTGTTCTAAACCCATGTTGCCCTGGGTTGTGTAACTGATGGGTTTCTAGATGGGTGGTGATCTTGCTTCTTAGGACCCTTTCAAAGATTTTTATGATATGGGATGTTAGTGCTATTGGTCTGTAGTTCTTTGCTGTTGCTTTACTGCCCCCTTTGTGGAGTGGGGCTATGTCTGTTGTTTTTAGTAACTGTGGGACGACCCCTGTGTCCATGCTCCCTCTCCATAGGATGGAAAAGGCTCGTGATAGGGGCTTCTTGCAGTTCTTGATGAACACAGAGTTCCATGAGTCTGGCCCTGGGGCAGAGTGCATGGGCATGTCATTTATCGCCTGTTCGAAGTCATTTGGCGTCAGGATAACATCGGATAGGCTTGTGTTAATCAAATTTTGTGGCTCTCTCATAAAAAAATTAATTTTGATCTTCGACTCTCAGCCTGGTTAGCGGCTTGCTAAAAACTGAGTCATATTGGGACTTGAGTAGCTCACTCATTTCCTTGCTGTCATCTGTGTAGGACCCATCTTGTTTAAGTAGGGGCCCAATACTGGACGTTGTTTTCGATTTTGATTTGGCATAGGAGAAGAAATACGTTGGGTTTCTTTCGATTTCATTTATGGCTTTTAGTTCTTCCCGCGATTCCTGACTCCTAAAGGATTCTTTTAGCTTAAGTTCGATGCTTGCTATTTCTCTGACCAGTGTCTCCCTACGCATTTCAGATATATTGACCTCTTTTAGCCGCTCTGTTATTCTTTTCCGTCGCCTGTAAAGGGAGCGCCTGTCTCTTTCTGTTTTACATCTACTCCTCCTTTTTCTTAGAGGAATAAGCCTTGTGCATACATCGAGTTCCACCGAGTTAATCTGTTCTAGGCATAAGTTGGGGTCTGTGTTGCTTAGTATATCTTCCCAGCTTATATCGGTTAGGACTTGGTTTACTTGGTCCCACTTTATGTTTTTGTTATTGAAGTTGAATTTGGTGAATGCTCCCTCGTGACTAATCTCATTATGTCGGTCTGGAGCTCCGCGCATACATGACTGAACCTCAATTATGTTGTGATCTGAGTATATTGTTTTTGATATGGTGACATTTCTTATCAGATCATCATTGTTAGTGAAGATGAGGTCTAGTGTATTCTCCAGTCTAGTAGGCTCTATTATTTGCTGGTTTAAATTGAATTTTGTGCAGAGATTTAAAAGCTCGCGTGAGTGCGAGTTTTCATCAGAGCTGCCTCCTGGTGTTATTACTGCAACAATATTATTTGCTATATTCCTCCATTTTAGGTGCCTTAAGTTGAAATCCCCCAGGAGCAAGATGTTGGGTGCAGGAGCTGGAAGGTTTTCCAGACAGTGGTCAATTTTTAACAGCTGTTCCTGGAATTGATGGGATGTTGTATCCGGAGGCTTGTAGACTACCACAATGACTAGGTTTTGGTTCTCGACCTTTACTGCTAAAACTTCCACTACATCATTTGAGGCATTTAGCAGTTCTGTGCAAACAAGTGACTCTGCAATGTACAGGCCAACCCCCCCCTTTTGCCTGTTCACTCTGTCACATCTGTATAGGTTGTAACCTGGGATCCATATTTCGTTGTCCAAGTGATCCTTTATGTGGGTCTCAGTGAAAGCCGCGAACATTGCCTTTGCCTCTGTAAGCAGTCCACGGATGAAAGGTATTTTGTTGTTTGTTGCTGGCTTTAGACCCTGTATATTTGCAAAGAAGAATGTTATCGGACTGGTGGTATTGTTGGTACTGGGGGGGGGGACTTTTTTTCCGGCATTAGTATCTGTATCTGTTGGTTTGGAGTGGAGGCCATCAACTGTGGTTCCACTCCAGGAATGACTGGATTTGGTGTACGATTTCTGCCATTTCCTGCCAGTTTTTTTTCCTTCCTGGCACTAAAAAACCTCTCCCTCTTGAGTGGCTGTGGCTACCCAGGTTTTCCCATGGCCTGGATGTTTTGTATCTTTTTGTCCCCTTTAGATGGTATGCCTGGCAATTTAAGTTATAGCACAGTCTTTCCTGTACTGAAGAGGTACACAGTTCAGGGTGAAAAAGCTTACAGGAAGAGAGTTTGCATTCTCCTGTTGTCATATGGGCATGGCATTTTCTAGGGTGGTCATAGTTGCACGTCCCATCTGTTTTTCCAGATTTCCCATGCCAGCAGATACCGAGTGCATAGTATGTGCACAGGCTTGGTTTCCGTTTGCCTTGGGTTTCTGTGACTGTATTCCCTGTTGGTGCATGTTTCCCTGTCTTACTTCTATCCTCCCTAGCACCAACAATGGAGCTCCCACCAGTTGTTTTTGGTAATATATCCTCACTATTGCTAGTGGAGTCCTCTTGTTTGCTATTTCCTGCGGTATTTCTAGTTTGCAATATTGGTTTTATCTTATCTTTGACTACACTTGTTTCCCTACTATGGCTCCTGTCCCCTATGAGGTCATTTATATGTATTCCTTCCTGCGTATAATTCCCGACTACCTGGACAAAATCTCCAGCTTCACCATTACTGTCTCCCAGGACAGCATCTCCAGCTTCCCCATTACTGTCTCCCAGGACAGCATCTCCAGCTTCACCATTACTGTCTCCCAGGACAGCACCTCCAGCTTCACCATTACTGTCTCCCAGGACAGCACCTCCAGCTTCACCATTACTGTCTCCCAGGACAGCACCTCCAGCTTCACCATTACTGTCTCCCAGGACAGCACCTCCAGCTTCACCATTACTGTCTCCCAGGACAGCACTATCAGCCCCCCATTTACTGACTACCAGGACATCACCTCCAGCCTTACAGTTTCTGACTACATGGCCAGTATCAAGGGCAGTACCATTCAGCCCAGACTTTTTATGTTCCCATGTGTTGTAGAAAGCTTCCAGGTTTTCTATGAAAGCAGCTTTGATGTTGACCTCTTTTAATACCCTTGTGATTTTAGTCCACAGATTTATCTCATTTGCGCATACCCAAAAACACTTCCCTGTTTTAATACTGCTTGTAGCTAGTTCTTGGATATCTGCACAAGGGGCGTGACACCAATTTCCACAAAAATGACAATTTATGCATGTGGAAGCCCGTTTGTTTGACTGACCACAGACTACACACAGCTTCATAATGATTTGAATGGTTGATTTACTGCAATTCTACTAGCAACCTCTTGAATATTCTATTAATAACCTGCTAGGTAGTGCACAACGAAACCGTTTGAAACCAGTCCATGGTTCGGACCAGTCAAGGGTTCGGACCAGTCAAGGGTTCGGACCAGTCTATCTGATCTGATCAGTGGGTCACTTATTTAAACCATACTGGTCGGTGATTTGAGCTAACACATGAAGGATCTACTGGAAATTATCTACCCGAGTAATATGTGATTTGATTGATGCAAAAGTATAACTTGCGTGTTGAAGAGCCGGTGACTGCTGGCACTCCTACAATGACGAACGGTCGAGCCTCCACCCTTGTTTATCAATCGCTGTATCTAGCTTTTCTATTTTTTTTTTTCCGTCTCCACCACAATAAATGCTATATTATCACTATAGTTGACTGGTGCAAATTTTGGAGGAAGGACGCTTTTTCTGTAGTAATAATTGCTTCTCGTTGTGTATATTGCGACCGCTGGTAACTACAGGTTATATGAGATTCATAGTATACGTCTGGTATTTCAAGAAAAAAGAAACTAATGAAAGTCACTCCACTCCACTAAGTACCATTATAATACTGGTTAGTTGCTACTACAACACTGTATTCTGCTATTCACTGGTATCACTAGATTATATGCGAGTACACTAGCAGGCCAGGAAGATTATTAAAAACAGCTGACCTGTGGTAAGTTTCTGGCGACTTCTGGCACCTGCCTCTATAGGCTTATCACTTCATTTACAAATTCACCTGTTTTCAAATGACACTTTAGCCTTTATCATCAATATACTAGGGAGCCACTGTAGTAAACACTATACACTATGTATACTCAATGCTTTCAGGGAGACTTTCTTTCCTCTGACACGAAAAGTTCAATTTTTTTTTTTTTTATATTTTATTTAAAAACTTTACAGCTTGATATTAAATAAAGATATAAAATGGGTACAGTAGGATCCTCAATCCTACAGAACATACACTAACCAATTATTAACTACACATTGTAATTGACATAAAAGAGGTTACCCATATACACTCACAAAATTTTCTATATAACATACTATGATAAACAATATAAACTATATATAAACTATATAAAATATAAACTATATACAACTTTCAGATTTGTATAGTTAACATAGTATGACTGACATATGACAAAGGTTCACAACCTTCACAGGAGATAATCAGAGTAATAACCTACATCACAATCTCAGTTAAACAATTACATGCTCTTCCCAAAATTAACCCCTTATACTAAATAAATATTAACAAATATTACTACAGCCTCTTCCAACGCCTGAGCACATTATATAAAATCTGAGACTAAACCATACTGTCCCATTACAAACTTATTAACGAGGCATTACAATTTATGGAAGTCATTAGCGTTCCATCTCCCAGCAACTGGATGAGCACATTATATTACCTGGAGTTTACCTGGAGAGAGTTCCGGGGGTCAACGCCCCCGCGGCCCGGTCTGAGACCAGGCCTCCTGGTGGATCAGAGCCTGATCAACCAGGCTGTTGCTGCTGGCTGCACGCAAACCAACATACGAGCCACAGCCCGGCTGATCCGGAACTGACTTTAGGTGCTTGTCCAGTGCCAGCTTGAAGACTGCCAGGGGTCTGTTGGTAATCCCCCTTATGTGTGCTGGGAGGCAGTTGAACAGTCTCGGGCCCCTGACACTTATTGTATGGTCTCTTAATGTGCTAGTGACACCCCTGCTTTTCATTGGGGGGATGGTGCATCGTCTGCCAAGTCTTTTGCTTTCGTAGTGGGTGATTTTCGTGTGCAAGTTCGGTACTAGTCCCTCTAGGATTTTCCAGGTGTATATAATCATGTATCTCTCCCTCCTGCGTTCCAGGGAATACAGGTTTAGGAACCTCAAGCGCTCCCAATAATTGAGGTGTTTTATCTCCGTTATGCGCGCCGTGAAAGTTCTCTGTACATTTTCTAGGTCGGCAATTTCACCTGCCTTGAAAGGTGCTGTTAGTGTGCAGCAATATTCCAGCCTAGATAGAACAAGTGACCTGAAGAGTGTCATCATGGGCTTGGCCTCCCTAGTTTTGAAGGTTCTCATTATCCATCCTGTCATTTTTCTAGCAGATGCGATTGATACAATGTTATGGTCCTTGAAGGTGAGATCCTCAGACATGATCACTCCCAGGTCTTTGACGTTGGTGTTTCGCTCTATTTTGTGGCCAGAATTTGTTTTGTACTCTGATGAAGATTTAATTTCCTCATGTTTACCATATCTGAGTAATTGAAATTTCTCATCGTTGAACTTCATATTGTTTTCTGCAGCCCACTGAAAGATTTGGTTGATGTCTGCCTGGAGCTTTGCAGTGTCTGCAATGGAAGACACTGTCATGCAGATTCGGGTGTCATCTGCAAAGGAAGACACGGTGCTGTGGCTGACATCCTTGTCTATGTCGGATATAAGGATGAGGAACAAGATGGGAGCGAGTACTGTGCCTTGTGGAACAGAGCTTTTCACCGTAGCTGCCTCGGACTTTACTCTGTTGACGACTACTCTCTGTGTTCTGTTAGTGAGGAAATTATAGATCCATCGACCGACTTTTCCTGTTATTCCTTTAGCACGCATTTTGTGCGCTATTACGCCATGGTCACACTTGTCGAAGGCTTTTGCAAAGTCTGTATATATTACATCTGCATTCTTTTTGTCTTCTAGTGCATTTAGGACCTTGTCGTAGTGGTCCAATAGTTGAGACAGACAGGAGCGACCTGTTCTAAACCCATGTTGCCCTGGGTTGTGTAACTGATGGGTTTCTAGATGCGTGGTGATCTTGCTTCTTAGGACCCTTTCAAAGATTTTTATGATATGGGATGTTAGTGCTATTGGTCTGTAGTTCTTTGCTGTTGCTTTACTGCCCCCTTTGTGGAGTGGGGCTATGTCTGTTGTTTTTAGTAACTGTGGGATGACCCCCGTGTCCATGCTCCCTCTCCATAGGATGGAAAAGGCTCGTGATAGGGGCTTCTTGCAGTTCTTGATGAACACAGAGTTCCATGAGTCTGGCCCTGGGGCAGAGTGCATGGGCATGTCATTTATCGCCTGTTCGAAGTCATTTGGCGTCAGGATAACATCGGATAGGCTTGTGTTAATCAAATTTTGTGGCTCTCTCATAAAAAATTCATTTTGATCTTCGACTCTCAGTCTGGTTAGCGGCTTGCTAAAAACTGAGTCATATTGGGACTTGAGTAGCTCACTCATTTCCTTGTTGTCATCTGTGTAGGACCCATCTTGTTTAAGTAGGGGCCCAATACTGGACGTTGTTCTCGATTTTGATTTGGCATAGGAGAAGAAATACTTTGGGTTTCTTTCGATTTCATTTATGGCTTTTAGTTCTTCCCGCGATTCCTGACTCCTAAAGGATTCTTTTAGCTTAAGTTCGATGCTTGCTATTTCTCTGACCAGTGTCTCCCTACGCATTTCAGATATATTGACCTCTTTTAGCCGCTCTGTTATTCTTTTCCGTCGCCTGTAAAGGGAGCGCCTGTCTCTTTCTGTTTTACATCTACTCCTCCTTTTTCTTAGAGGAATAAGCCTTGTGCATACATCGAGTGCTACCGAGTTAATCTGTTCTAGGCATAAGTTGGGGTCTGTGTTGCTTAGTATATCTTCCCAGCTTATATCGGTTAGGACTTGGTTTACTTGGTCCCACTTTATGTTTTTGTTATTGAAGTTGAATTTGGTGAATGCTCCCTCGTGACTAATCTCATTATGTCGGTCTGGGGCTCCGCGCATACATGACTGAACCTCAATTATGTTGTGATCTGAGTATATTGTTTTTGATATGGTGATATTTCTTATCAGATCATCATTGTTAGTGAAGATGAGGTCTAGTGTATTCTCCAGTCTAGTAGGCTCTATTATTTGCTGGTTTAAATTGAATTTTGTGCAGAGATTTAAAAGCTCGCGTGAGTGTGAGTTTTCATCAGAGCTGCCTCCTGGTGTTATTACTGCAACAATATTATTTGCTATATTCCTCCCTTTTAGGTGCCTTAAGTTGAAATCCCCCAGGAGCAAGATGTTGGGTGCAGGAGCTGGAAGGTTTTCCAGACAGTGGTCAATTTTTAACAGCTGTTCCTGGAATTGCTGGGATGTTGCATCCGGAGGCTTGTAGACTATCACAATGACTAGGTTTTGGTTCTCGACCTTTACTGCTAAAACTTCCACTACATCATTTGAGGCATTTAGCAGTTCTGTGCAAACAAGTGACTCTACAATGTACAGGCCAACCCCCCCCTTTTGCCTGTTCACTCTGTCACATCTGTATAGGTTGTAACCTGGGATCCATATTTCGTTGTCCAAGTGATCCTTTATGTGGGTCTCAGTGAAAGCCGCGAACATTGCCTTTGCCTCTGCAAGCAGTCCACGGATGAAAGGTATTTTGTTGTTTGTTGCTGGCTTTAGACCCTGTATATTTGCAAAGAAGAATGTTATCGGACTGGTGGTATTGTTGGTACTGGGGGGGGATTTTTTTTCCGGCATTAGTATCTGTATCTGTTGGTTTGGAGTGGAGGCCATCGACTGTGGTTCCACTCCAGGAATGACTGGATTTGGTGTACGATTTCTGCCATTTCCTGCCAGTTTTTTTTCCTTCCTGGCACTAAAAAACCTCTCCCTCTTGAGTGGCTGTGGCTACCCAGGTTTTCCCATGGCCTGGATGTTTTGTATCTTTTTGTCCCCTTTAGATGGTATGCCTGGCAATTTAAGTTATAGCACAGTCTTTCCTGTACTGAAGAGGTACACAGTTCAGGGTGAAAAAGCTTACAGGAAGGGAGTTTGCATTTTCCTGTTGTCATATGGGCATGGCATTTCCTAGGGTGGTTATAGTTGCACGTCCCATCTGTTTTTCCAGATTTCCCATGCCAGCAGATACCGAGTGCATAGTATGTGCACAGGCTTGGTTTCCGTTTGCCTTGGGTTTCTGTGACTGTATTCCCTGTTGGTGCATGTTTCCCTGTCTTACTTCTATCCTCCCTAGCACCAACAATGGAGCTCCCACCATTTGTTTTTGGTAATATATAATGCTAAAATAAAGACAGTACACTCGCTAAAAAACCCACAACACTCAACACAAACATAATTTAATAACCTCTCATTGCGATACAATTATCGCACATGAAATATGCCCAATAAAGGCTATAAACGCACACTCTACATAAGCCCTAAAGCTCTTCACGGTCTTAAAACTATAATCTTGACACCATTCACACTTAATACATGAAGAAGGTCATAACGACCCTGACACATCAAACACAGAATTCTCCATTCGGTACTACGTAATTACTTGATATCACCTTTGCTTTCTGTGCCCACTTGCATGCTACATACACGTATGCCACTCATCTACACCTTCATATACCCACATACACCTTACTCTCACCCCTC
Organism: Cherax quadricarinatus; assembly: GCF_038502225.1. NCBI lineage: Eukaryota > Metazoa > Arthropoda > Malacostraca > Decapoda > Parastacidae > Cherax > Cherax quadricarinatus. The sequence continues at coordinate 17,354 of NW_027198485.1, read as the reverse complement.
CCCAGGAGGCGACCCCGCTGTGTCCCCCTGAAAACCCCCTTCCCGTATGTAATCCCCCCCTTACTCACTCAGCCCAAGTCGTAGATTGATGAGAAACCCTAACGTTAACATTCTATACCCTTCCGAAAAATCCTTCTCCCATCTCCTCCCATACAGTTCTCTATTACGACACATCGTACGATAAACCGTTACCGCTAGTACCCGCCTCCGCACCTCACAATCCCCCCTCCCCCTCATCACCCACGATATATATATATAATCCACTATTATATAATCCAAAGCTCTTATAACACTCTCATCGAACCCTCCCACATCCAGGCTTAGTGCACGCAGAACCGACACCCCTCGGCCCCCCACCACCTGTACTACCCTACTTAACCAATACCTAACACCCTCCAGTTCCCCACAAAAGTATACTGCATGGAACGCCGTCTCATCCTCCCCACAGATTCCACACCTTCCGCCCACAATTACCCCTCTGGTTCTTAAAACCTCCCCCGACGGTAGTATGCCATGCAAAAAACGATACATTACCTCCCTTACCCTAGGCTTTAACTTCAACTTGCTAAACCTATACCAAATACTCTTCCATGCGTACATGGGGAACAATCCCTCAACTGGTACAACAATCCTATCTGCAAGCAGCTTACACAAAACCCCTACTCGAATTTTCCTAGGTTCTCTAACCAACATCAAAGCCCTCAAAATAGTTTCACATTCCCTCAACTCCACACCACCATACAACTTACCCAACCTATCATATACTTTTCCCAGCTGCCCTCCACTCACACCTTCGCGCAAAACCTCCCATTTAAGAAACACACATTTAATCCTCCTTCTCAGATCCATCAACCCCAACCCACCCTGGCGCACAGGTAACATTACAACCTCTCTCCTCAGCCAATCGCACCTTGAACCCCACAAAAAGTTAAACACTCGTCTCAGAATTCCCACAATCGCCGTCCCTGTTAATGGGAACACGGCTGCTACGTGCCAAACCTTACTATACAATAATACATTTGTAATAAAGTTGGTAGAATTACCGACAATATGTAAAGTAAAAGGACACAAGTGCAACTAATGTGACATTTATTGTGGCAACATTTCGCTCTCCAGGAGCTTTATTAAGCCATGGCTTGATAAAGCTCCTGGAGAGCGAAACGTTGCCACAATAAATGTCGCATTAGTTGCACTTGTGTCCTTTTACTTTACAATAATACATTTATAACAATCACTCGTTGCACGAGAGTCAGATGATGAGGTCGCAATGCACCCAGACGCCCCTGAATCCTTTCCATTAATCTATTCGAGTTTTCCTCTCGAGCAGCGTCCAAATCATCCTTATAGGTGATACCACAAATTTTTAAAGACACCGTTTGTTTTCTCACAACGTTACATCTCCCCTCCCCCCTCCACCCAATCACCCAACCCCATGATCATTGACTTCTTTCTATTTACCTGCATCCCTGTTGCATTTCCGAACTGTTGCACAACATCATCCAAAACACCCAACGCCATCCCCTCCCGAACCAGGACTGTTGTATCGTCTACGTATCCTATTATTCCCGGCCACACATTCTCTACCCCCCCCCATACCTCCACTCGTGTCACATACACAACGTTCAACCATTCTATAGAAGGGGTCCTGAATGCACGCAAACAACATTTTGACATGGGACACCCCTGCCTAAGTCCCCTACCCATTACAATCTCCTCCCCCAAGCATCCATTAATCTGTACCCTCATCTTGGCTCCATTGTACAACGTGGTTACCCAATTAACTATTTCTTCCCCATAACCCTGCCTCCTAAGTATAGCTCCCAATGCTCCTCTTTCCACCCTGTCATAGGCCCCCTGCCAGTCTAAAACCAACAACGCCGCCCTCCCTCCCCCCCCTTTTGACTCCACAAAACTTCTCAGTATTCCATGACCCTCAATCATCGACCTTCCAGGCAAACCATACTGCGTTTTCGAAACCACTCTCCCTACCACACATTTGAACCGATTACCCAAGACTTTAGCGAACAACTTATATTCAGCACATAACAGAGATATGGCACGGTACTCCTTGAGGGTGTGCTGCCCCTTACCCTTCTGAACCAACACTACAACTGCTGTTGCTTGCTTGTCCCCCATCACACCCTTCTCCTTCATCTGATTAAATAATCTACCCATGAAACCCCTTATCACCTCCCAATGTTGGAGATAAAATTCAGCCGGGAGACCGTCTATTCCCGGTGCTTTGCCTTTCCTCATTCCCCTTAAAGCCAACTCTATTTCCTTCTCTGTTATTACCCCCCCTAAAGCCTTTCTATCACTATTCCCTAAATTACACGTCACATACTCACACACCTTCTCTAAATCCACATTTCCCACCTTCCCACTTGTCCAATACCCTTCATACCATTTATCCGCATACGCACACATTCCTTTTGTAGTTAGTATCTCCTGACCCATTCTATAACCCCCCGCCATCTCGTGTACCTCTAACCTCGGAATAGCTGTAACCTGCTGTCTTTGTTTTTGACGTCGCAACACACACGCCGATGGTTTGTCACCCCAAAGCACCTCCTCTACCCCTGCCTGCACCCTTACTGCTTGAAACCTCTCATTTTGTAACTCCCTCAGTCTCCCCTTGACCTCGACAATTTCATCCATAGGATAGTTGCCCCCTACAGCCCCCTTCCCATAACAGCCCCTTAACCTGTCCTCCAGATAATTTGAAAGCCCATATTTAAAATCATTTATACGTTTGCCCACCCCCACATAATATTTCCTAATCCTTTCCTTGGCAACACAATCCCACCATTGTACGACATCTTCCACTCCCTGTGCCTCCTCGCTAAGCTCCTTCCATAGGACAGAAAATCCCTCTAACCCCTCCTCATCACTCAATGCACTTATATTTAATTTCCAGTAACTCCTGTATATTTCTGCAAGCGCCTCCCACCCAACCTCCACCAACACTGCTCTATGATCTGACCATGCTACTTCAACAGTTTTGAAAGCTCTCACTACAACCCCGTGAGAAAGATACACTCTATCTAACCTCGCTGCATACCCTCTCCTAACAAATGTATGCTCTGTCTCCCACGCCCCCCCCTCGAATGCGTCTCTTAACCTAATATCCCTCAATAAATCTCGTAGGGCCACCGACACATAACCTGCCCCTTTCGGTTCCACATCAGCCCTCCTAATGACGCAGTTCCAATCACCTCCTACTATTGCCACCTCCGGTAATGCACGGAAAAAAAACACAAGGTCCTCACACACAAACTCCTGCTTCACCTGTACGTTATTCTCTGCAGGCGCATATACGCTAATAAAAGCCACACGTTTCCCCATCCACAAACCATCTACGCGCAACACCCGTCCCCTCCCCCCCTCACTTCTCTGCAAAACAAATGGGCTCGCCTCCCTAATTAATATACCCCCCCCTTTCAAACGGGCAGATGGCAGGGTTACCACCTGAAACCCCTCCATCTCCAACACCCTACCCTCCTTAAAATTGTGCTCCTGTATGAACACAACATCCACTCTAAATTTATTCAGAAACATTCGAAACCATTCTCTCTTTACACTATTACACAAACCATTAACGTTTACTGTCATACACCGGAGGCCTATTAAAGTTTCCACCCCTGCCTCCTCTCTTCACTCTTCCGATGGCCACCAGAACGTGTGGGACCACTTGTCACCTGCACACTTCCCTCTCTTCCCCCCCCCTTCTTTCGGTGCCTCCTGTCATGGCCACCACTACCTTCACCTTCTGCCCATATTTGCTTCCCAGTCCGCTGCGCTGGCGTTAGGACATCATCTGAATCCGATGCAGCGGCTCTCTTTCTTGTGACAGGCGCATCCTCCATGGCTTGGTCTGGGGATGCCTCACAATGTACCTCTACCTCCACTGTACACAGTGGCAAAGATCTCGGTGACACCTCAGTCTCGCTGTCACTCCCGTCGTCCGAATAGTTCTGTTTTTGATGCCCCACAGCCTTCACCTCATCTTCTACCACTCTGTCAGGAGCAGCCACCTCCTCAGGTGGTGACAAGGACTTCAGAACCTCGGCTAATTCCTCCTCAAGTTCCAACACTTCCTCCTGTACTTTTTGCTCAACCCGATCCACTGGAAGTGTGTCTGGACCAGGTGACTGGTCAAGGGCCTCACCCTCTCCCCCAGCCTTATATGCCTCATCCACTATCTCGCTCCATAGACGACCACGCCCTCCTTCACATCGTTGATCAACGCCTGCTTCGCCTGGTGTAGAAGCGGATGTCTCCGCCCCTGGGCCAGGAGCTCGTTGCCGCTTCCCACACTCCGCCGCTATGTGATCATATTCCCCACATAGTCGGCATGTACGCCTTTGCCCCGCGTATGACACCATGACCTGTGTCCTGAATTCCTTTAGGTACACGTAAGACGGTATGGGGTGTCGCAATGTCATTTTTAGGTTAAAAGTGCCCTCCGGCATACCTGTGTAGGCACCCGACACCCACTTACCATGCTGGGCCAAATGAACAGTTCCGTATTCCTCAAAAACTTTTCTGATATCTGTCTCATCCGCCTCAAAGGGGACATTACGCAGTTTAATCCATGTATAATGTCTGGATACATCGATCATCCTCACACGCACAGCTGGTGTTGCATCAAGACTTACGTCCTGAAAACGGTTGACCAACGACTCATAAACCGTTGCTGAGAGCAGTTTCACAAAAAATCTACGTGCTCCGTTCAATGCTACGCCGTACAACTCTCCATCCTGAATTCCATACGTGTCTCTGATGATTTTAGGTAGTAATACCTGGGCTGACGCTGGCGTTATTGCCCCACTGAGAAGTTCAACACCGACAGTGTTAATCCTGCGTCTATAACTGCACGCCATGTTGACTAATGGTAGTTCTCCTGGTCCGATGACAGAGGCGCGACAAGCACCACCTCACACTACTGCTGTCAGGGAACTGAAGTGCGTTTGCGCAGGAGGTCTGCACGGCCCAATAGCGATGCAGACAATGGAGAGAATTGAAACTTCTACGCGAGTTCAAGTTCAATTATTATTATTTTTTTCACACGGGACACTGGCCTATGATTCCCCTCTGGCAATAAACTCTGCTAGGTAGTGCACACTAATTCTCCTTTTTTGACTCAGTATATAATGTTTTACGCCCAAGATTGGTTCCAGGCGCTAGAGGGATGTATCGTATAGGATTGATGACACAAATTAAAGTTCTAGCACGTAAGAGCGACCGTGAAAACACGAGATAACCCGGAGCACAACGAGGCACGCTGACACTGTCACGCTCACGTAACTGATTATATACACTTTGAAAATCCTAGAGAGTTAGTACTAAATTTGCACATGAAAATCAGTCCCTATGAAAGTCATAGATTTGTAAGACAATGCCACATCCTCCCAATGATAAGCAGGGGCGCCACTAGCATGATAAGACAACACAAGTGCCAGGGGCCCAAGACTTTTTGAAGACAACCTTTGATTGTCTTGAAGAAGGCACTGGACAAGTACCTAAAGTCAGTAGCTGAATACCTGGGCTGCCATTCGTACATCAGTTTGCATGTGGCCAACAGTAACAGCTTGGTGGATCAGGCCCTGATCCACCATGAAGTCTGGTCACAGACCGGGCCGTGGGAACATTGATACCCTAATCCCTCTCCAGGTATACTCCAGATATTGGTATTAATGTTTAATATTGTAAATATTAATTTAATGTCTTGTCAAGTTTTTTTGAGAGAGAGAGTGGTGAAGGAGTGATTATATAATAATACATGATAATATATACCTGGAAGGTACTCGAGGGTCTGGTCCCAACTCTGCACACTGCCATAACAACATACTGGAGTGAGAGATATGGGAGGAAGTGTAAAATAAACCCAGTGAGGAGCAGGGGTGCCGTGGGGACAATAAGGGAACACTGTATCAACATCCGGGGTCCCAGACTTTTCAACATCTTACCAGAAGATATCAGAAACACTGCTGGAACAAGTGTTGAAGCCTTCAAGAGGAAACTAGACAAGTAACTTCACCAGGTGCCAGATCAACCAGGCTGTGATGGATATGTGGGGCAGCAGATCTCCAGCAGCAACAGCCTGGTTGACCAGGCGAGCACCAGACGAGCCTGTCCCATGGCCGGGCTCAGAGAGTAGATATACTCTCGAAATTCTTCAAAGGTATATCAAAGGAGAGGGCATCGAAGGAGTGACAGTCCTGTGACCTACTGTAACTAAGTCCCACTTATCTCACCCAAATTACTTACATGTAATAATTCAAGTAACGCTCTGTAAACCTCATGCAGGTAATTTCTCATATAAATTATTAAGCCTTTGTACTTTTTTACATGATAGTATTTAATCTTCTCTTTCATAATACTGATTAATGAATAATTCCCTTTCATTATGATCTGCTCCACTGACCAGCAGATCATCTTCAAATCCTTTGTAATACAATTTATATGACACATACCTATTGTCTAATGATTCCAAAAATAATTCCAAATTAACCTTATTCACAGTTTCTTCTGCCACTAATACCAGGCATTTATTACAAGCTCTGGTCTCATGACCTTTTTTTTTTGGCATTTAATGATGCCTTTATAGCTTCAATACCCAGGGAGTTACCATTTGCATTTAATGCATTACTCTCATCCATGGCTCCTTTATGTATTACTTAGTGAACACTGGTTGTAATAGTATACAATGAGAAACTGGGTATAACTGTTGGAATATGCACTAAATATCCTAGCCAAATATTTCCTGGCTTAGCAAATCAATTTATAATTATTATTATTATAATCAAAAGGAGACAGTTATCATTCCGAGCCCTGACTGGGCTTAGCAAATTAACAATTATAGTAATCACAATCTATTGGTCACTGGATCATATCTGATTCAAAGGAGCAAAGGCTTAATAATTTATGTGAGGAATTACCTGCATGAAGCTTACAGGGTATTACCTGAATTATTATATGTAAGTAATTTGAGTGAGGTAAGTGGGACTTAGTTACAGTAGGTCACAGGACTGTCACTCCTTCGATGCCCACTCTTTCACCACTCTCATAAAAAGTTTGACCTGACATTAAATTAATAATTACAATATTAAGCATTAATACCAATAATGGTAAATTATAATATAGTGTGGACTGTATATTATTTGGCTTGCTGGGCACACAAAATATAATTTTTATACAATATATATAATATCATAGGGTTATTAGAAAATAAATTTGTATTACCACTTACCATTTAATTACTTTAGTTGGATCACACCACAACTCCTACCTAACATATAGAAACCTACACTGGGTAGTAAGAAATCTAAATGAAAGGACAATGGCTTACTTCCCTATGTGGGTGATGGCATAGCGTCCTATATTTTTCACCATTCACAAGTAATTCTGAAGGTTCCACAAATTTCCTGTCCAAATTCTTCAGCAGGGGACATTAACATGGGTTCCTATTACAAATTTGGGCCGAAACACCCCATTATGGCCTCTATAATGCCAGATTAATTTACACCACTAACAGATCAGTCATCACATATATTTTCACTATGGCATCTTCCTCCCCCTCGTATCACTCCACGGCCGCTGCACATCCTCCATCACACAAAAATTTCCGAAGGCTCAAATCAGCATCACATTTTAATATGCAATTATTATATTCATATTTACACATGCTGAATTTAGTAAAATTAAAAAAAAATCCACAGTAAACATATTAAAGCCTAAAATTATGTTTTTTATAATTCTATAATTAGTTCATAATTCTACCTAAAACCTGTAATCTATCAAACTAGTGTAAACATATCAATAATAATAATGTGCTGACTCGTGATATTCACTACCTGTTTGTCGGTGTGGATTCTAAAAGCCTCTGCTGTTACAGCGGACCTGTGAGATTTCTTGAAACTCAATAAATTCCCACACCTGGGAAGTGACTTATGAAATCATAACACGATTGCAAACAGACCATGGTATGGGTGGGGTTAGAACCCATGGCAAATGGAGTTTTACGACTCACTTGCTATGGGTTCTAACCCTACTCGTACCTGGGGAATGGGAACCATTCAAGTTCATTAGTATGAAATGGAGAATGAATCCAACTCCTTGGATTAAGAGCACCTTAAAGGAGTGTAGACATGCACAATCAGTTGTAGACAAACAACTGTAGAAGAATATAGATGTACTTACAGCAATGAGGGATGAGTAGTTGAGGGCGTACCAACCCTTCATATCCACATGGCCGAGTTGCTCCATGTAGCGTAGTATACGGTACGTCTGTTGGTATTGAATGTTAGTGGTGGAAGCAATTGTGAGAGTCCTCATAGTCTGAGTGTTATAGTGATACTGTGGATTGCGTCTGTAGTGTTTTAGAGTCAAAGTGTTGAAGGACCAGGTTACCAATAACAAGGAGGGTAATAGGAAGTGGCTTTTGGTAAATGTACAAACATCAAATTTAGGAAGGTTAAAGGAACAGACTTAAAGTAGCAAATCACTTTTTTTTTTTGTTCTCCAAGACAAATGTACTTCAGTGGCCAAAGACGATAAAGTTGGTGACTCACAAATAAGGCATATGGCCCGAGCCTTCTGTAACAATGATAGAGAGGTGAGACAGGGTGTTTCCCTGGAGCTGGTGTTTGGTGACAGTTAATAATTTGCGTAATATCATGTCAGGAAATGGAAAAAGCACATTTGTCTCAGTGCTGGGGGGTAATGACATCATGAAGGGCGGGAAACAGGAGCCACTAGTTACTGTAAGTACAGGTCAGCTAGAGATTTAATTAGGTCCGAGAGAGGGATTCCAATCATATGTAGCATTTTACCAAGAAGAGGAGCAATGAATGGAGGTCTAGGGTATTTGCTCTAAATTGCTGGCTAGACAGATACTGCAAGAAACTTGCTGTACCATTCATTGATAATTGGGGTTAAGTCAGTGGCAAACACGATATGTATGCAAGAGATGGGGTACATCAGTCTGGGGCAGGGGTGAATCCAGAGATGGTTGACCATTAGGTAATAATGAGTTTGCAAATACAGGGAGAATTAAGAATTGGGAACCATTGCCAGTGATGTTCCACAGTATTAGGACTCTTGTTGTTCACAATATACACAAATGACATAGATGAGAGAATAAATAGCGACATAAGCAAGTTTGGCGATGACACTAAAACATACCGTTTAGTAAATTCTGATGAAGACACTAGAACGCTACAAGAAAAAGTAGATAGACTGACATCTGTCTTCATGGGAAAACAAAATAACTATGACATCTATAATTTAATGTAGTTATAAATCAAACAGAATGTAAAAAAAAAAATAATACTAGTCAGAAGTAATTTAAAACCAAGACAACAGTGCATAAGTGCTCATAATAAAGAAAACAGAATTCTAGGCTTGATATCATGTAATGAGAGTCCTTATGTTATACTTCAACTACATGTATTCTTAGCAAGGTTTCATCGAGATTATATTGCTTGTTTCTGGTCAGAATGTAACGGACAAGTGAAGTAGCAGCAGCAACACACACACACACACACCAAGAGGTGCTTTGGAGCTTCCCAGCACTCGGGCTTTGGCCCAAAGCTGGGGTGTGGCTCTTAAAGGATCCTATAGTCCTTGCTGCCTTTGCACCTCCTGACATCGTCTTCTGCTATGCAGCTGTCACACCCTTCGAGCCCAGTGTGGGCGGGGTTTGTGGCAGCCCGAGATGCCTAGCTTCTACCTCCGAGCCCCGTGGGGGTGGGGAATGGGGTTAGGCCTGGGGACAGCTGGTACCAAAAGATGAAGTACTTATACCTCCTCCCATGGCAGACATTGGTCTGAGACACTTCCACGTCAGGGAGCTAAGGCCGGGTCACCTCTTGGAAAAGACCTGAGGCGGGCGATTATACCGGTGAATCTACAACAACAACAACAACGCAACTGGTTTCCATATTACAGAAAAGATAAATGCTCTGGAAAACATAGAGGAAATGGTGACGAGGTTGATCTCATGAATCAGAAATCTTTTTTAGGAAGATAGGCTGACGGCGCTGAGTTTGCATTCTCTCGACAGGCATAGAATTGGGGGGGATATGAGTGACGTTTACAAATGGAAGACAGAAATATATAAAGGAGAAAACTTTCTGAAAATAAACAATTAATGGACTCAAATTGGAGAAATTTAGATTTAGAAAGGAAATAAGAAAGTACAGATTTACAGTTGTAGATAAGTGGAATACATGATGTGGAATACATGATAACAAACACCAATTTAACTAGGAGTCTATGATAACAAACACCATTTTAACTAGGAGTCCATGATAACAAACACCATTTTAACTAGGAGTCCATGATAACAAACACCAATTTAACTAGGAGACCATGATAACAAACACCATTTTAACTAGGAGACCATGATAACAAACACCAATTTAACTAGGAGACCATGATAACAAACACCATTTTAACTAGGAGACCATGATAACAAACACCAATTTAAATAGAAGTATACCTGGAGAGGGTTTCGGGGGTCGACGCCCCAGTGGCCCGGTCTGAGACCGGGTGGTGGATCAGGGCCTGATTAACCAGGCTGTTACTGCTGGCCACATGCAGACTGACATATGAACCACAGCCCGGCTGGTCAGGTACTTTAGGTGCTTCTCCAGCGCCTTCTTGAAGACAGTCAGGGGTCTATTGGCAATCCCCCTTATGTATGCTTGGAGGCAGTTGAACAGTCTTGGGCCCCTGACACTTATTTTGTTGTCTCTTATCGTGCTGCTTTTCATTGGAGGAATGTTGCATCGTCTGCCGAGTTATTTGCTTTCACAGGGAGTGATTTTCTTGTGCAAGTTTGGTACTAATCCCTTTAGGATTTTCCAGGTATATATAATCTTGTATCTCTCCTGCCTGCATTCCAGGGAGTACAGGATCAGGAACCTCAAGCGCTCCCAGTAATTGAGGTGTTTTATCTCCGTTATGAGCGCCGTGAAGGTTCTCTGTACATTTTCTAGGTCAGCAATTTCACCTGCCCTGAAAGGTGCTGTTAGTGTGCAGCAATATTCCAGCCTAGACAGAACAAGTGACCTGAACAGTGTCATCATGGGCTTGGCATCCCTAGTTTTGAAGGTTCTCATTATCCATCCTAGCACATGCAATTGATACAATGTTGTGGTCTTTGAAGGTGAGATCCTCTGACATTATCACTCCCAGGTCTTTTACATTAGTTTTTCGCTTAATTGTATGGTTGGAATTTATTTTATAATCCGATACAGTTTTAAATTCGTCACTTTTCCATATCAGAGTAATTGAAATTTCTCGTCATCGAACTTTAAATTGTTTTCTGTTGACCACTGAAAGATTTGGTTGATGTCCGCCTGGAATCTTGCAGTGTCTTCAATGGAGGACACTCTCATGCAATTTTGGGTGTCATCTGCAAATAAAGACATGGAACTGTGGCTTATATCCCTGTCTATGTCAGAATATGAGAATGAGGAACAGAAATGGGAGTGAATACTGTGCCTTGTGGAACAGGAGCTTTCCACCGTAGCCGCCTCAGACTTTACTCTGTTAGACTACTACTCTTTGTGTTGTATTTGTTAGGAAATTATAGATCTATCTACCAACCTTTCCTGTTATTCCTTTATCACGCATTTTGTGCACTATTGCATCATGGTCTCAGTAGCATCAGTTATCTCTGTAGTACCAGCTACCAGTAACCAGTTACCAGTGTCAGTAGTAGTGACTCACTACCAACCGTCTGTGAATCACTTGTTATTCACTGATGTTACTGTTGACCCTAGCATGTTTTGAATGCCGCTCACCTGCTAGGCATCATTCGTGAGTCAGTTGAAGGATAGACATGAGAGACGCAGGTCAGGCTTGGTGCTTCCCGTATAGTCCATCGAATATACGTACTACCGCCTACGTGAGTTTTATTACCCAATCCACATTTCGGAACCCACGGGACAATTGGTGGCAGCAGTATGATGGGATTTGCGGGTATTTCCGCAGATATCAGGAGTTTAAGCTGCGTTTGTGAGTGGTGCCCGCGTCTCCCAGGCTACCTGTCATCTCCAGCAAGCTTCCTCTCAAGCTTATGGCTAGTGTGCTTTGCTTTAACTTTCGAGGAGTAGATCCAAGTTTTGCAATTAAGCCAGCTAGTAAGCCAGTGTGGGGAGTACGCCAGTTCGTCAGTCTGCTTCAATCATCCAGCCTGTCTCCTGTCATCCACCTGCTCTTTCATGCTGTGTGCACCATTACACATCTTCCAGTCAGCCATTATTGAGGGTTAAGCCAGCAAGACAACCCAGCCTTCCTAACCCAGATGAGAGAGAGTGTGAAAATTTGTCTGGACTGCCTCCATGTGAGTTGTCTACCCTGGCAAGCTCTGTTGACTCCGAGCTCTGAGGTCAGTACCTCAGCCTCACAAGTGGCTTACAGGACAGATTTTCATAAATGACTGATGTTGCAAGAAATCTCGCCTGCATGCACATATGAAGGACTAACTTACTTGGTGATGGAGAATATATTCTGGTCTTCAACCTCCCTAAGCTTTAACCCCATGGACTTCCCCTCAGAACCAAGTGCAACTGGGAGGGCCATAATTCCTGCAATATTCAGTCATTATTAGTGACCTGCCTGCACCTCAGAAATTCCAATTTCAAGGGGTGAAAATACCCTAGATTACCATGCAGAAAATGACACTAGCTTTTAGGGTGACAAGAGATGCCGGTACGTACTGGTCATGAACTGCCGGCTGCACAAAGGGGCCCACAGCACGACTCACCCACAATTTTCCCCAGACACTGGCCAGGATCCTAAGAAAAAGTGGAGGTCTTGTCTTACTGTATGGGCCTGATGGAGGAGGTCATCTGTAGTACGTCGAGGTGTCTCCACCAGATTTCCCCAGGTCTAGTATGTGAAGACATGTGGGGAGGCGCCGCCTGCTGATCATGGCACTTGCTCAGATGGTGTCTAGTCTTAGAAGAAAGAGCACTGTGGTCTCAGACTGGTGCCTCAGTATTCAAACTTGGGCTGCCAGTTCTCCCTGGCTAACATAACCTAGTGTTTGCTTACATTATCGGCCATTTACTAACTACATTAAGGTCTTAGGTCTACATTATTATTATCTACAGTTGCCTCAATAGTTCTAATATTATGTACTAACAGTATAAACTACCTACTTCTTCCTGAAGGGTAAAACTAACAATTAAGAAGTACCTTCCAACCACCTTCGCCAACCCGTTTGGACTTGGATTGTCCGCTCTGGTCTCTCAACCTCTGGTCTAACTTCTCCTGTCTCCGGTGTGGACCTCGACAGGCAAAGCCTGTTGATGGGCCTTATAGTCTTATTGGCACCGTTCATTCTCACATTCACCATTCTCAACCGCCCAGCCTTATGGGTGGGTCATCACCACCAGGCCTAGAGGCCAGTATTCCCTGGGTGCCTCGGATTCTACTAGCGCCAGGTTCCCTTCTTCACAGCGTCATCTTATTTGCCTCAGGGCTATCAAGTAATCCCTGAGCCACACCTGGTTCCATTTGTCCAGGATGTTCACCAGTCTGTTGTGACTCCTGTGCAGTTCTTCATTGATGGGGGACCATCTGGCCCATAATAATCCTGCTCCTTGGAAGACTGGCTCAATTGTGGGGAAGGGCTCAATCCTTCTTCCAAACAGCATGTGTTGGGGATTGGGGAGAGCTTCCTCTTATCAATCCCATTTTGCACGTAGGTCAGAGGCCTGTTATTGACTCTTGCCTCTATCTCAGCTAACACTGTCTTCAATTCATCAATGCTCACTCTCTTGCCATGCAAGACCTTCCGAATGCACCTTTTGACTGTGCCCACCATACGTTCATAGAAACCCCTTTGCCAAGGCGCTCTGGGGAACTATGAACCTCCACTCACTCTATTCTCTTCAGATATTCTTGTACTTCCCTGTTGTCCTAAGATTCCTGAAAACTTTATCAGCCGCTCTGAAGCTCGTGCAATTGTCCGAGATAATCAATGGCAGGGCACGAGAATCTGGCTGTAAACCTCCTGAACAACTTCACGAAAGCCTCTGTCAACATATCTTCCGCCAACTCCAAGTGCACGGCTCGAGTAGTGGCAGACATACTTTCTGAGGTCCTACCCTATCGTCTACTGGGTTCTTCAACGTGATAGCTGCAGTATAGTCTATTCCCACAGTCTCAAAGGGCCTGTCACTATGTACCCACTCTTGAGGCAGCAGTGGGGGACCTGGGTATTGTAGGTCCTCCCATCATACCGCCGGCAGACAGTGCAACTCTTTATCAGCATTTTGACGGCAGCTCGGCCCTTCAATACCCAGTAGTTCTGACGACGACTGGTAAGGGTATCTCCAAACCCACCATGCATGGTCCTCTGATGAGCATCATATATCAATAACTCTGACACCCACCCCTCCTTTCCCAGTAATATGGGATGTTTGGCCCTCCATAACTGAGCTCAGAGTCTTGTAGTCTTCCCCTGCATCTTATCAGCTCAGCATGATCTAGGGACAATCCCAATGAGTGGGCCAATTTACTGTTCCCTGAGTCGTCGTTTGGCCCAATACCTGACCCGTCTCATATCCTGCTGCCCTGCCGCCAGTACCTCCAGCACTCCTGGAAACCTCTCCCTTTGGTACTGCCGTATCCAATATTCTCTGGGACCCACGAGAGACAACTGTCGACCTCGGCTTACCTTGTCATGCAGCTTCGTCACAAATCGAAATACGATTTCTGTGACTCCTATAAGTTTCCTCCATGAGGAGTAGTGTCTGGGGTCAAATAATACCGTGTCAGGTTCCCCACAAAGTGTACTATGCTGCTGGTTGTCTCCCCAAATTTCTGCTCGCCAGCACTCCTTTGCTTGGTAACCAGTTTGGGTCATTAAACCAAATCTCACTTTTACTCAGCTTTTTGTGCGTCACCCTCGGCTTATCAGGTTGGCTGGGTTTTGATCTGTAGATACATACAGAATTGTCGACATTGACTGTAGCTCCCATATCTCCTTTACCCGATTCCTGACATAGGGGAGCTTGGATCTGTCGTTCTGGACCCATTGTAAGGCCACCTCCGAGTCTGTCCATACATAGGTGTGTGTCACACTCAGGTTACTCAACACCTCCTTTACATACTTCCCCAGTCTTGCTCCCAGCAACATCGCCGTGAGCTCTAGCTTTGGGATCGAGCAATCCTTCAGGGGTGTCACCCGTGCACAGGTGGTGGCCAGATTGACCTGGTCCCCGGCCACCAAGTATGCTACTGCTCCATAGGCCCTGCAGGAGGCATCACAGAAGACATGCAAGTCATAGTCTTGCCCGGTGCACCGAGGGACCTGGGGAAGGTGAACTCATGCAATTCGGCAGCTAGATCTTTGCTAACCAGATCCCACTCCTGGCAGTGGATCGTCCCAACCTAGGTTCAGCTCCCAGGTCTGTTGCACTAGCTTCCTCCTCGAATAGTGATGGGTGTTTAGTGGGCTTTTACAGTTTGCAAGGTGGTAGTCTATAGGTGGCCAGCAATAGGAATGGTGAACTAGTGGTGCCAAACAACACTGCCCTGAATCTGTAGGTATCATGCCCTTGCTCGGGCACCTCCCTGTTAGCCAACCACAAGAACCTCGTGTAGTCCCTATCTTGTGGCTGCAACCCAATCTGTAGGAAGGCTTTGCTGATATCTGCCGCATGGCATACTGCTCTGTCCTGCACCTCAACAACACATCTGCTAATTTCTGCATCAGGGAGGGCCCTGTGAGCAAACAGTCGTTCAACGATGGCTCTCGGGAACTCGCTTGTGAGCTGCAGTTGAAGACCACTCATGAGGTGGTTATTGACTCCTTGGTGACTGCCATGTGTGGAAGATAATGGGTGTTTTTCCCCAGGGCTGGCATTGGGTACTTTCTCAATGAACCTGAGGGCCAGCTATTCTTTATAATGTCATCATATTTCCCCACCAGACCCTTCTTGGTCAGGCTGTTCACCAATAATTGAATTCAATTGACCCGGTGCCTTCTTGAAATTAGTGGGCAGCATTGGGTGTTTCGGTTTCATGGGAGTCGCACCCAGTACTGTCCGTCCTTGAACTGCACATGGTTCAAGTAATCTTGATATGTCTCTTCATGTTCGGGGGCGGCTGGTCACCCTAATCCCTACTACATCCAGGTCCCATAGTTTATGGACTGGATCACTGACAACTATATTGACTTGCGACTCTGGTAGATCTTCGTGCAGACCAATCCGCATCACCAGTACAGCCTCAGTCGTTTGTAGTGCCAGCCCTCCTTTCCCGGGGTCGCAGGGAAGTGAGCCAGTATCCTGCCTCTACGATGTACCCTGCTGGAGTCCTGTACAGACCAACACCCTCCTTGATAACCCTTCTTCGTCATCACGAACTCGTCTATGTAATCTCCGCCTACCAAGATTCCTACATTACTGACATTGTCTGTAGTGATGTCTAGCTCCGCCAGCTTCACACCCAACTCCCTCAGACGTTTGACTGCTGCAGCCAGTTCCTTAGTGGTAATGATATTGGGCAGCCTCTTCGCTATCAAGGCTGAAATTTCCCGTCGATGCCCGGCTAATCTGACCATCACATTGACCACTGGATAAGACTGTAATTATTTGCTGACATTGTGCAGGAAATTGCCCGCCAAACCCTTCCACCTTCATGTCAACTTTACCACCTGTCTTCAACTTCAACTTAGTTGCTAGACTCTCTGTTATAAAGGATCACTGTGCCCCACTGTCGAAGAACAAATGGGTCGTTTCAGACTTCTTCCCATTTGTAACCACTGCCATTATGGTGGGCAAGGCCAACCACCGAACCTGAAACTGCTCACCAGAACAAATTCCCGGTGCCGCACTCAACACAATCACCACTACTTCAGGCTTGTCCTTGCTCTCCTTAGCTTGTGCTGAGCTGGCATCATTAGGACACAGCGCACTGTGGTGCTTATCTTTCCAGCAGCCTCGTCACTCATTGAGTTGGGCATTACAGTCCCTGGCAAAATGTTCTCCACAACACTTGAAACAAAGTCTCAACTCCCTTAGTCGTTGAACCCCTTTGGTTATAGGTGGTGAAGCTCGAGCACCCTGAACTAGCATGTTCTCCTTCACAAAACACGCACTGTCTCATACTGGCCGTTTTGGTGGCTTCTCCTTGGCCCTGTGGGTGGAGGACTTGTCCTGGGTGCAATGTGTGGCTGACCTAGTAGGAGGGTGTTTTAGCTTTTATCACTTCTATGTGTGGGGGAGTTGATCGATTCCTGCCTTGGTGGACGTTTCTCCCCGACCTATGTGCTTAGGTGGGAGACCACGGAGATCTCCCAACCCCTCGCAGCAACCTGTTGTATCGTG
>NW_027198484.1:25000-43745 GCF_038502225.1 Cherax quadricarinatus | reverse complement strand
CTGCTGTAAAGGAGGGCCCCAGTTATATAGCAGGTTAGGTTCCAGGCTAATGCTCTAAAAGGAGGCCCCACTTATACAGCAGGTAAGGCTCCAGGCTACTTCTGTAACGGAGGGCCCCACTTATACAGGAAGTTAAGATGACTTACGAAATCGTAATGACACGATTGCAAACAAACCATACCACGGGTGAGGATGGAATCTGCGATCAGAGAGTCTCAAAACTCCAGACCGTCATGTTAGCCACTGGACCAGCTAGCCACAATAAGATTCGTCCAATTCGGTATATTTCTACACCATAGGAAGTTTAGCATAGCCACCACTGTGACCAGGTTAAGATCCAGGCAACTGCTGTAAAGGAGGGTCCCACTTATTCATCAGGTTAGGCTCCAGGCTACTGCTGTAAAGGAGGGCCCAACTTATTCATCAGATTAGGCTCCAGGCTACTGCCCCACTTATACAACAGGTTAGGTTCCAGGCTACTGCTGTAAAGGAGGGTCCCACTTATAAAGCAGGTTAGGCTCCAGGCTACTGCTGTAAAGGAGGGCCCCACTTACACAGCAGGTTAAGATCTGGGCTACTGCTGTAAAGGAGGGTCCCACTTATATAACAGGTTAGGTTCCAGGCTACTGCTGTAAAGGAAGGCCCCACTTACACAGCAGGTTAAGATCTGGGCTACTACTGTAAAGGAGGGTCCCACTTATACAGCAGGTTAGATTCCAGGCTACTGCTGTAAAAGAGGGTCTCACTCATACAGCAGGTTAGATTGCAGGCTACTGCTGTAAAGGAGGGTCTAACTTATACATCAGGTTAGATTCCAGGCTACTACTGTAAATGAGGGTCTCACTTATACAGCAGGTTAGATTGCAGGCTACTGCTGTAAAGAAGGGTCTCACTTATACAGCAGGTTAGATTCCAGGCAACTGCTGTAAAGGTGGGTCCCACTTATACAGCAGGTTAGGTTTCAAGCTATTGATGTAAAGGTGGGCCCCACCTATACAACAGGTTAGGTTCCGGTCTACTGCTGTCACTTATACAGCAGCTTAGGTTCTGGGCTACTGTTGTAAAGGTGGGTCACACATATATAGCTGTTTAGCGCTGTTTAGGTTCCAGGCTACTGCTGTGAAGGAGGGTCCCACTTATATAGCAGGTTAGGTTTCGGGCTATTGATGTAAAGGTGGGCCCCACCTATACAGCAGGTTAGGTTCCGGTCTACTGCTGTCACTTATACAGCAGGTTAGGTTCTAGGCTACTGCTGTAAAGGAGGGTCCCACTTATACAGCAAGTTAGGTTCCGGGCTACTGCTGTCACTTATACAGCAGGTTAGGTTCTGGGCTACTGCTGTCTCTTATACAGTAGGTTAGGTTCTGGGCTACTGCTGTCACTTATACAGCAGGTTAGGTTCTGGGCTACTGCTGTCACTTATACAGTAGGTTAGGTTCTGGGTTACTGCTGTCACTTATATAGCAGGTTAGGTTCTGGGCTACTGCTGTCACTTATACAGTAGGTTAGGTTCTGGGCTACTGCTGTCACTTATATAGCAGGTTAGGTTCTGGGCTACTGCTGTCACTTATACAGTAGGTTAGGTTCTGGGCTACTGCTGTCACTTATATAGGTTAGGTTCTGGGCTACTGCTGTCACTTATACAGTAGGTTAGGTTCTGGGCTACTGCTGTCACTTATATAGCAGGTTAGGTTCTGGGCTACTGCTGTCACTTATACAGTAGGTTAGGTTCTGGGCTACTGCTGTCACTTATATAGCAGGTTAGGTTCTGGGCTACTGCTGTCACTTATACAGTAGGTTAGGTTCTGGGCTACTGCTGTCACTTATATAGCAGGTTAGGTTCTGGGCTACTGCTGTCACTTATACAGTAGGTTAGGTTCTGGGCTACTGCTGTCACTTATATAGCAGGTTAGGTTCTGGGCTACTGCTGTCACTTATACAGTAGGTTAGGTTCTGGGCTACTGCTGTCACTTATATAGGTTAGGTTCTGGGCTACTGCTGTCACTTATATAGCAGGTTAGGTTCTGGGCTACTGCTGTCACTTATACAGTAGGTTAGGTTCTGGGCTACTGCTGTCACTTATATAGCAGGTTAGGTTCTGGGCTACTGCTGTCACTTATACATTAGGTTAGGTTCTTGGCTACTGCTGTCACTTATACAGTAGGTTAGGTTCTGGGCTACTGCTGTCACTTATATAGGTTAGGTTCTGGGCTACTGCTGTCACTTATATAGCAGGTTAGGTTCTGGGCTACTGCTGTCACTTATACAGTAGGTTAGGTTCTGGGCTACTGCTGTCACTTATATAGCAGGTTAGGTTCTGGGCTACTGCTGTCACTTATACAGTAGGTTAGGTTCTGGGCTACTGCTGTCACTTATATAGGTTAGGTTCTGGGCTACTGCTGTCACTTATATAGCAGGTTAGGTTCTGGGCTACTGCTGTCACTTATACAGTAGGTTAGGTTCTGGGCTACTGCTGTCACTTATATAGCAGGTTAGGTTCTGGGCTACTGCTGTCACTTATACAGTAGGTTAGGTTCTTTGCTACTGCTGTCACTTATACAGTAGGTTAGGTTCTGGGCTACTGCTGTCACTTATATAGGTTAGGTTCTGGGCTACAGCTGTCACTTATATAGCAGGTTAGGTTCTGGGCTACTGCTGTCACTTATACAGTAGGTTAGGTTCTGGGCTACTGCTGTCACTTATATAGCAGGTTAGGTTCTGGGCTACTGCTGTCACTTATACAGTAGGTTAGGTTCTGGGCTACTGCTGTCACTTATATAGGTTAGGTTCTGGGCTACTGCTGTCACTTATACAGTAGGTTAGGTTCTGGGCTACTGCTGTCACTTATACAGTAGGTTAGGTTCTGGGCTACTGCTGTCACTTATACAGTAGGTTAGGTTCTGGGCTACTGCTGTCACTTATACAGTAGGTTAGGTTCTGGGCTACTGCTGTCACTTATACAGTAGGTTAGGTTCTGGGCTACTGCTGTCACTTATACAGTAGGTTAGGTTCTGGGCTACTGCTGTCACTTATATAGGTTAGGTTCTGGGCTACTTCTGTCACTTATATAGCAGGTTAGGTTCTGGGCTACTGCTGTCACTTATACAGTAGGTTAGGTTCTGGGCTACTGCTGTCACTTATATAGCAGGTTAGGTTCTGGGCTACTGCTGTCACTTATACAGTAGGTTAGGTTCTGGGCTACTGCTGTCACTTATATAGCAGGTTAGGTTCTGGGCTACTGCTGTCACTTATACAGTAGGTTAGGTTCTGGGCTACTGCTGTCACTTATACAGTAGGTTAGGTTCTGGGCTACTGCTCTCTTATACAGCAGGTTAGGCTCTTGGCTACTGCTGTAGCCAGTAATTTCTGGCTTTTGAATACCACCACATGTCTTATACTGGCCATGATGTAATGGTTGTGACTTGACTCTGTTTGTGACTTGAAAAAGCCCACTGTGTGGGCGAAACGTAGTCAATAAAGGATCACATTATACTGCATTTGTGTTTATATTGCCATGTAATGGTTGTAATGCTTCATAAGTAGTGCATCCACTACATATTTTCTGTCATTCATGTTGTGATGGTTATAGTTTTTCATAAGTAATGCATCCACATGTTTTATGTCATCCATGATGATACTGCTGGTGGGTGGCTGTCTGGCTCTCTACTGGACAGCTTACTCTAAGTGTTCTCAAGATGAGATCCGTCCCATCTTCTGTTGGAAGACTTTTGATTGTCCTAGTTTTTCCTGCTGTCATTCAAGGTTTTGTGCATTTTTTAAAGTATTAGAATAGAAGAGACTAAATTGGGGGGGAAAAGATAGGTGGTATATTTAGGCATCCATGGAGACAAGGAACATTATCCATGGAGGCAAAGCGGAATGAATTTAACCCTTTGACTGTTTTGGTCGTATATATATGTACGTCTTACGAGCCACCGTGTTTGATGTATATATACTCATAAATTCTAGCGGCTTCAAATCAAGCAGGAGAAAGCTGGTAGGCCCACATGTGAGAGAATAGGTCTGTGTGGTCAGTGTGCACCATATAAAAAAATCCTGCAGCACGAAGTGCATAATGAGAAAAAAAAAAACTCCAACCATTTTTTTTTAATTAAAATGCCGACTTTGTGGTTTATTTTCATGTAGTATTTATGGTTGCATTCTTGTTTTCTTGGTCTCATTTTGATAGAATGGAAAACATATTATAGAAATAGAGGTGATTTTGATTGGTTTTACTATGAAAAGAACCTT
The DNA here is from genome assembly GCF_038502225.1 of Cherax quadricarinatus. Lineage (NCBI taxonomy): Eukaryota > Metazoa > Arthropoda > Malacostraca > Decapoda > Parastacidae > Cherax > Cherax quadricarinatus. Next base: position 39,494 of record NW_027198484.1, on the reverse strand, counting down.
GAAATGGAGCTCAAAGTAGGGGAAATGTTTGATTTTTGCCGATGTTCAAAAGTAAACAAATGATGTCATTTTCCAATAAATGTCCAAGTAGCCATTCTAATATGCAGACATGAATTGATTGACATTATTTATACAATTATTACACTATTGCAGTAGTCTGCATAACAGTAAATCTTCTATTTTTTGTTTGAATAAAAATTCAAAATAGAAAGCAAGAGTAATATCAGAGGGGCCTGACGATGTGACTGATGAACAAAGAAAATGTTATTTTAGAGCCAGGAATGTCTGCATTGTTCATTCTGGACCCTATTTTGAAATTGTCATATTTTTTAATTTTTGTGAAATTGGCCAAATTGCAAATTTCTGACCACGTTATTGGGTAGTTGAAATTGGTAAATGGGCAGTTTCTTGTACTCAGTCGATAGAAAAAATGGAGTTCTAAAGAAATAGCTATGAGTTTGGTCGACTGGAACAATGGAATTAGCCGAAAATAGGGCTCAAAGTGGGCGAAATCGCTGATTTGTAAATGTCGCTGAGGTCGCTAACTTCGCAAGACCATAATTCCATCAATTTTCCATCAAATTTAGTTGTTTTGGTGTCATTACAATCGGGAAAAGATTATCATTTCATAAGAAAAAATAATTTTTTTTTTGGAAATTTTGCGGCACCAGGAGACACCTCAGGATTTGGGGTTGTGACAGTCAAGGGGTTAAGTACATACAGCCTCTCCTCATTTACCAATGAAGTTCAGTTCCTATGACTACATTGGTAAACGAATTTATCACTAATCGAGGAATCACCCATTATTGATACAGTGGACCCCCGGATTACGTCGCCATTGAAATACGTAATATATTTGGTATAAGTAACATTTTTTCATCAAAATATTGGCTTGATGAGCATCACTGAACTCTGTATAAGTCATTCGTCCAGAACGTATCTGCGCAACCTGAGCGGCCCCGACACTCCATGTACAGCCCATATGCCATTGTTTACCAGCCAGTGAGGACGATCTTTCGCGTTCATACGATACATTTTGTATTATTCCATTCTTTTTAGTACTTGTAACCTTGGGCCCAAAGAAAGTTCCTAGTGCCAGCCAGGGGAGAATGTGCCTTTTCAGTGATTCTGCAATATGTACGATACTAAAGCAGCAGGAGTCAATAAAGGCTATAGCGTCAGCCAGCGATGAAGTGTAGCATTAACAGTGTAACAAGTAAGTTGAGCAATTAATTGATAGAAAAAGGACAGTATGAAACTGACTCCTCCATTGTTGTTGGAGGTATATAGGGGTACCAACTAACACTGCCGCCTCTGCTGCCTCTTGCTGCCATCTTCACCACTACTGTGTAAGGCTTATCTTTCAGTGGCCCTTATACATCCAACAACAAACAACACACCACCACTCGTGATATTCTTAATGCCATATTTTATTCATTCTAGAATATGTATCATGTTTCTATGTTCTTAATATTGTTTATTATGTCATATTAGATGGATTGTGCTAAATAAATAAGCCGTAGAGCTGATATTAGTGTCATATTGAAGGATTATCTTGTCTTGTCTCCAAACACAATTCCTAACATATGCCAGAAACAGACCTCTCTGGAACACTTTTTTGAGTGACAGGGGTCCAGTGACTCTCAAGCTGGTCCTAATGGTATTAAAAAACAAAGAAAGGAAGTAACCCAGGATAAGGACTTGGTACCTGAAGTCTTCATGGAAGGGGATTCCCCTTCTAAACAATTGTAAACTCCTCTATCCTCTCCCCTCCTCCGATCTTCCATACATCACCATGTCTTCAATAAAGATAGGTGTGATGTTTTTGTTTTACTCTTCATGTATCATTGTTTTCTGTGTAGGTAAATGTATATTTCATGTAGAAAACATTTTTTGTTAATACTTTTGGGTGTCTGAAATGGATTAATTGGATTTCCATTATATCTTAAGGGGAAAATTAATTCGGAATTCATCAGATTCAGGTTTAGACACTCTCTCTGGAACAGATTAGTTACGAAAACTGGGGGTCCACTGTACTTCAAAAATGTCACCGTGAAATTAAAACATTCAGTTTTATGTTTTTTGTGAGAATCCTTTCAGTCCATTCATTATTAACAGTGATACAACATGAAATTGGTCAATAACTTACTTCCGAGATATTCCAGGAAACGCGCACATAGCTAATTACATACTTGGGAAAATTTTTTCGAGAAAATTGCATTCTTTTCAGTCTTTGCAGAGGATAAGAATGATGTTCTATACTTACCCTTCAGACACATAACATTTTCTGTAATGGTCGCTGTCACTTTTTTTTTTATCCGTCCCTGCCCTCCCCCTCTGCCCACCCTTCAATACCTCTCCATATAATGTCAGTTTTTGTTAATTTTGGCATTTTTATCATGCTTCTACATTATTTATGTTATACCTAGTATTATTCTGTAATAAATATGATAGGTAGATAACCTTCATTGATAGTAGTAGTAGTATAATTATGCAATATTATATATTTGTGTGAACCCATGCCTTCACCCTCTCTCGTGTAGCTCTGCCCACCCTCCAATACCTCTCCATATAATGTCAGTTTTTATTAATTTGGATGTCTTTATCATGCTTCTATGTTATTTATGTTATATCTAATATTATTCTGGAATAAATATGATAGGTAGATAGCCTTTATTGATAGTAATAGTATAATTATATAATATTTTATAATGGGGGTGAGGCATAATGGGGAATCATGAGTTATTGCTGGCATCTTCCTCTGCTATACCTGCCACCGCTCACTTTGTAATGATGACAAATGGTAAATTAAATCCATATATTAGAAAGAAAAAAAATGAATAAAAGAGGAAACTCCAACTTGATAACTTTGTTTTAATTTGCATAGCTCTTATATATTACAGAAAACAATAAAAAAGTAAAATGCACATCCAGTACACTCATTACTTACCTTAAAATATGTGTAGTTATAATGTAGGCTGAGAGGTGAGTATTTATTGTAGAAAGAGGAAGAAGAACAAAGAATGGAAGAAGTGCAAAAGAAATTCATAGTAAAGGGGTTAGCTGGTGTGTTTGTCTGTGTTTACATTCTCGGTGTCTCTCGTGGCAGCATAATTAAGAAATGATTAAACTCAGTGAACAAATTATGTCGATAGAAATAATAATAATTAATAATTAAATATAGTTAATAATTGCTCTGGAGCACTTTGAATGTCATATGTATTTCATATAGGTTTGGTAGTCGACATTTAAAGCACTCTAGAGCGATTATTATTATTGTTATTTGTACAGTGGACCCTCGGTTATTGGCCATAATCTATTCCAGAAGGTCAGTCTGAAACTGAAATTGCCAAAAACCGAAATAATATTTCCCATAAGAATTAATGTAAATACAAATAATCCATTCTAGACACCCAAAAATATTAACAAAAAGTAACTGTCCAGAATGCTCTGTTTCTGGCATCTCTTTAAGATTTCCCTGAAGTGGGACAAGGTTTTGTCACTGAACAAATTGCAGATATATCTTGTTTCAGCTTGGTCAGGTTGATACTTTTGAACAAAACTTTGCAACTCATTCCACTTTGCACACATGTTCTTAATCACTGAAGAAGGCACCTTCTTCCCTCTCTCTTTCTCCTCCTCTGAAGCAATTTCCTCAGCTGCAGTCTGTTGCTGTTCCAGTTGAAGGTCTTGCAGCTCTTCAGTGGTTAGCTCTTCCTTGTGGTCCTACACCAACTCTTTCACATCCTCGCCACTCACATCCAACCCCATGGACTTCCCTAGTGCCACAGTAGATTCCACAACAGGCGTAGGGTCCTCAGGGTCAGCTCCAAACCTTTCAAAATCCCTCTCTTGGACACAGTCTGGCCCAATTTTCTCCAAGCAGAGTTCAAAGTCCTTCAAGTCACTCCGTGCCAAGCCTTACCTATAAGGCTTATGAAATGGAGGATACTGAAGTGATTCCTCCAGAATTCTCTTAGGGTCAAATGAGTGTTTGAGGTCATTTCAAAGCACCTTTGAAACACTGCTTTTGTGTCGAGTTTTTTGAAGCTAGAAATGACCTGCTGGTCTATGGGCTGGATGAGAGGAGTGGTGTTAGGAGGAAAGAACTTCACTGTTATAAAACGGAAGTCCCTAAACAATTGGTCTTCGAAGTCTGGAGGATGAGCAGGAGCATTATCCAGTACCAGGAGGCACTTAAGTGGGAATTTCTTTTCCAGGAGGCATTTTTTCACACTGGGGCCAAACACATCATTGACCCACTCTTTGAAAATGTGCCTTGTGACCCATGCCTTATTATTAGCTTTCCACATCACACACAATCTTTTCTTGACAACATTGTTTTTCTTGAACACTCTGGGATTTTCAGAGTAATATGCCAGAAAAGGCTTCACTCTGAAATTCCCACTAGTGTTAGTACAGAACAAAAGAGTAAGCCTGTCTTTCATAGGCTTGTGTCCTGGCAGTGCTTTTTCCTCCTGCATAATGTAGGTCCTCTTTGGCATTTTCTTCCAAAAGAGGCCTGTTTCGTCACAATTGAACACTTGTTGTGGGAAGAATCCTTCAGCCTCTATGTACCCCTGAATTCCTGCACAAATTTTTCAGCTGCACATTTGTCAGAACTGGCAGCCTCCCCATGCCTTACTACACTGTGTATGCCACTACACTTCTGAAATCTCTGAAACCAGCCTTTGCTGGCCCTAAATTCACTAACAGCAGCACTTGTTCCAGGCATTTTCTTTACAAGATCTGCCTTGCCTTCTCAGTTCATTGACTCCACCAACAACTTCTCCATATCTTCCATTATCGGTGATCTTTGTTTGGTTAGCACATTTACTCCTTTTGCCACATCAGCTTCCTTGATTTGTTCTTTCTTTGCCAGGATAGAAGTGATTGTTGATTTGTTTTCCCATACATCTTGGCAAGTTCTAGGACCCATACCCCACTCTCATACTTTTCAACAACTTGTTTCTTAAATTCCATCGTGTTTCTCACTTTCTTTACCAAAGGAACTTTACTAGGAACTTTCTTTGGGGCCATGGTTACTTGTTTCCCAGTTACACTTAATCGATAACCACGAAAATCAATGAATTACAGCGAAATATTTGGATGAATGAGGAGAAGCTTCCTTACTCACCCAGAGACAAAGCCAGACTGACGCGTGAGTGGCTGGCGGCGATGGGTTGACACGTACCATACAGCTGATAAGCAAAATAATGGCCGATAACCGGGAGCTGAAAACCAGCCGATAACCAAGTTGGCTGATAAGCAGAACGGCCAGTAACCGACGGTCCACTGTACTTCTTCCATTTTCCTCTTCCAAGTCCTGCTGCACTTCTAACTATTGTGCACCCCATATAATATGATAGAGTTAGAAGTGCAGCATCACTTGGAAGAGGAAAAACAAGAGGAAAATGCAAGTACAAAAGAAGTTCACAATAAAGAGGATAGCTGGTGTGTTCATCTGTGTGTTAACATTCTCTGTGTTTCATGGCAACTTAAGAAATGATTAAACTCAGTGAAGAAGTTATGTTGATGGTAATAATAATAATAATAATAATAATAATAATAATTAATAATAATCACTCTGGAGTGCCTTAACCCTTTGAGGGTTTTCGTCGTACTAGTACGTCTTAAGCGTAGGGGTTTTTGACGTACTAGTACTCATAAATTCTAGCGACCTCAAATCTAGTGGGAGAAAGCTGGTAGGCCTTCATATGAAAGAATGGGTCTATGTGGTCAGTGTGCACAGTCTAAAAAAAATCCTGCAGCACACGGTGCATAATGAGAAAAAAAAAACTTTTTCCATTTTTTTTTAATAAATCAGCGACTTTGCAGTGTATTTTCGTATAGTATTTATTGTTGTATTCTAGTTTTCTTGGTCTCATTTTATAGAATGGAAGACATATTACTGAAATTGAGATGATTTTGACTGGTTTTACAATGAAAGGTGCCTTGAAATTGAGCTCAAAGTAGCAGAAATGTTCGATTTTTACCAAACTTCAAAAGTAAACAAATCATGCCAAGCGTGCAATACACGTCAACTGGTGAGTCTAATATTCTTTCACAAGTGCACCAATAATATTTATACCATTTTTTACACTAATGCAGTAGTCTGCATAACAGTAAATCTTATATTTTTTGTGAGAATAAAAATTCAAAGTGGAAAGCAAAAGAATATAAGAGGGGCCTTGAGACGTGACTAATGACTAGAGGAAATGTCATTTTAGTGCCAGGAATGTCTTTCTTGTTTATTCTGGACCCTATTCCGAAATTGGCATCTTTTGAAATTTGTGTGAAATTGGCAAAATTGCTAAATTCTGACCACTGTACTGGATAGTTGAATTTATAAATGGGTGGTTTCTTGCACCCATTCGATAGACAAAATGGAGTTCTAGCGAAATATTCATGTTTTTTGTCGACTAGTACAGTGAAATTGGCCGAAAATGGGGCTCAAAGTGGGCAAAATCGCCGATCCGTAAACATCGCCGAGACCGCTAACTTTGCGAGAGCATAATTCCGTAAGTTTTCTATCAAATTTCAAACTTTTGGTGTCGTTATGATCGGGAAAAGATTCTCTATCTTTTCATAAGAGAAAATAATTTTTTTTTTTTTTTAAATTTGGCCGACCCTGAGAACGAGTTTCGGAGAGGGCCTGTCGACCCTCAAAGGGTTAAATGTCAGCTACCAAACCTTTATGAAATACATATGACATTTCAAGGTCTCCAGAGCAATTATTATTTATTTATTTATTATTATTATTATTATTATTATTATTATTATTATTATTATTATTATTATTATTATTGACATACCTTGTTCAGTGAGTGTAATAATTTCTTAAGCTGCCATGAGACACAGAGAATGTTAACACACAGACAAACACATCATGCTAACCTCTTTACTGTGAACTTCTTTTGTACTTCTTCCATTTTCCTCTTTTATCTCTTCCACTTTTATCTCTTCTACTATGGGATGCACAATAAAGTAAAAATTTATACAGTGGAACCTCTACTTGCGAGTTTAATCCATTCCATGACCTTGCTCACAACTGGATTTGCTCGTTTGCAGAGTCAATTTCCCTCATTTAAATTAATTGAAATGCAATTAATCCGTTCCAGTGGAATTCTGTACTTCAATAATTTCACTAATATCAACTCTACGGCTTATTTATCTATCTCACTTCATCTAATATGACATAATAAACAATATAAATAACATAGAAACCTGATATGTACTCTAAAATGAATAAATTATGTAATTCATGTAATGGTATGGGCGGTGTCGGCGGTGGACGAGAGTTTGGAGACAGGACGAAATACCTCTTGAATAATTTTACGAATATCATCTATACTGCTTATTTATCTAACACAGTTCATCTAATATGACATAACAAACAATATAAATAACATAGAAACCTGATATATACTCTAAAATGAATAAAATATGTCATTATACGTATATGTGGCGGCGGCGGCGGCCGATGAGAGTTTGTCTGGAGACCGGACAAAATACTTCTTGAATAATTTTGCTAATATCATCTATACAGCTTATTTATCTATCACAGTTCATCTAATATGATATAACAAACAATATATCTTCCATTCTATCAAATGAGACCAAAAAAATGAGAATACAATCATAAAAACCATATGAAAATACCGCTAAAGGGTGGCTAATTGCTGAAAAGTGAACTCCATTATTTATGCTTAGATTTCCTTCATTTTTTGGTGTACATTAAGAAGCATCTTTCCCTCATACATTGCCCAAGTTTCAATAAGATAGTCCAACAAACAAATGAGATACAATTCCCTAGATCAAGAGCTAGAGCCCCTCACCAGCGTCAAGGAACCTGCCTTGAGGTCTGCTCGCTTTTGGAAATTTTGCTCATGTATGGAAGCAAAAAATCGACCCATTGACTGCTTGTTTTTGGAAAAACTCACATGTGGATGTGCTCGCAAGTAGAGGTTCCACTGTACAAATATGTAGTCTTGGAGACTTTGAAAGCTAGTGTACTGAGTGGCTGTAGGAAGGAGATTGAGATACTTGACACTGAGATGCTGCACTGCTCATTTCCATGACCCAAGTTCTTGTACACCATACAATACTAACACATCGGAGAGCCTGTCATAACTCCAAGTTGTCGGTAAGCGAGTACGTCAGTAAGTGAGGAGAGGCTGTATAGAGTTACTAACACTGTTGTATGGATTTTGTATATCACAGTGAGGAGGCTGGATGAAATGGAAATGTCATTTTTAAGGTCAATATGTAGTGTGAATATTATGCATAGAATTCAGATCATGGAAATTAGGTGTGGGGTTACCAAAAGTTTAATTCAGAAAGGTGAGGAGGGGTCACTGAGGTGATTTGGACAGGAGAGAATGGAGCAGAATATGATGACTAGGAAGCTATATAAATATGGGGAGGAGGGAAGGAAGGGTTGTCACAGGAAAGGTCAGAGAGCAAGGGTAAAGGAAGCTTTGAGGGCTAGGGGCTTGACTGTCTATCAAGCTTGTGTGAGCACATTAGAAAGGAGTGGAGACAAGTGGTTTTTGTGATGATGCATTGTTGGAATGTGAGCAAGGCAACATTTCAAAGGGATTCAGGGAAATTGGCTAACTAGACTTGAGTCCTGGAGATGTTAAGTACAGTGCCTGCACTCTGAAGGTGGGGTGAGGATGATGCAGTTTGGAAGGCCAACAGAAATGTAAAGTCAGCATACTTTTGTCAAGGAAACAATTCAATGAGTGATGATGAATGTGTTTCCAATTTTTTGGCTCACCCACCTTTGTGGGAGATAGCTGTGTGTTAAAAGATAGGTTATTATTATTGTTCTTATTATTGTTGTCAGTATTGCTGCTGTTATTGTTATTAGTATTAGAAGAAAATGGCTGGATTATAAAATGTTTCATGCTATTGCAGTCATTGAAGAGATCTGCAACATATTGTATACACAGCTCTGTCTGTCTCTCTCTGTTACATCTGCCTTATGTACTGTACCTCCTTCCAACAATCACATGATGGTTTTGAGGAAGACGAAGTACTCAATCTTAATATGAATGTAATCTTTTATACTTCAATTTGTTTTTCAAATTAGTATTTTAATGTGGACATATTCATATGCAGATATTATGTCTTGAAATTTATATCTTGTTTAATGTCGTCTAATACTTTTTGTGTTTTGCAGAGTCTAATGAGAGGTTGCAGGTGCACTTAAAAGAGAGAATGCACGCTCTCGAAGAAAAGAACGCTCTCACAGCTGAACTAGAAAGAACAAGAAAGTTCTTAGAAGATTCTTCTCAAGAAAAAGTATGTAGAAAATTTCAGGAGTATAAATCTTTGTTATTTCTGTACTGTATGTACAGTGATCCCTTGTTTAACAAACATTCACATAGTGTTATCTCTGTACTGTATGTACAGTGATCCCTTGTTTAACAAACATTCACATAGTGTTATCTCTGTACTGTATGTACAGTGATCCCTTGTTTAACAAACATTCACATAGTGTTATCTCTGTACTGTATGTACAGTGATCCCTTGTTTAACAAACATTCACATAGTGTTATCTCTGTACTGTATGTACAGTGATCCCTTGTTTAACAAACATTCACATAGTGTTATCTCTGTACTGTATATACAGTGATCCCTTGTTTAACAAACATTCACATAGTGTTATCTCTGTACTGTATATACAGTGATCCCTTGTTTAACAAACATTCACATAGTGTTATTTCTGTACTGTATGTACAGTGATCCCTTGTTTAACAAACATTCACATAGTGTTATCTCTGTACTGTATAGTGAACCCTTGCATGACAAACATTAAGTTCCATTAATAACCAAAACACCTAGAGTCTTCCTCTTCTCACTATCTTGACCCCACTTATTGTACACTTAAATTTACTGGCTGCAAACTTTCCTTATCATTTAGCAACTCTTACCTCAATCACAGGGAAATAGACAGCAACCACCCAGGGAAGTACTACCGTCCTGCCAGATGACTGTGAAACAGAAACCTGCGACTGTTTTGCATGATGGTAGGATTGCTGGTTTCTTTTTCTGTCTCATAAACATGCTAGATAACAGGATATCTTGCTACTCCTACTTACACTTTGGTCACACTTCACAGACACGCACATGCATATATATATGCATACATCTAGGTTTTTCTCCTTTTTCTAAATAGCTCTTGTTCTTCTTTATTTCTTCTATTGTCCATGGGCAATTGGAAAAGAATCTTTCCTCTGTAAGCCATGCATGTCGTATGAGGCAACTAAAATGCCGGGAGCAATGGGCTAGTAACCCCTTCTCCTGTAGACATTTACTAAAAAAAAAGAAGAAGAAAAACTTTATAAAACTGGGATGCTTGAATGTGCGTGGATGTAGTGCGGATGACAAGAAACAGATGATTGCTGATGTTATGAATGAAAAGAAGTTGGATGTCCTGGCCCTAAGCGAAACAAAGCTGAAGGGGGTAGGGGAGTTTCGGTGGGGAGAAATAAATGGGATTAAATCTGGAGTATCTGAGAGAGTTAGAGCAAAGGAAGGGGTAGCAGTAATGTTGAAGGATCAGTTATGGAAGGAGAAAAGAGAATATGAATGTGTAAATTCAAGAATTATGTGGATTAAAGTAAAGGTTGGATGCGAGAAGTGGGTCATAATAAGCATGTATGCACCTGGAGAAGAGAGGAATGCAGAGGAGAGAGAGAGATTTTGGGAGATGTTAAGTGAATGTATAGGAGCCTTTGAACCAAGTGAGAGAGTAATTGTGGTAGGGGACCTGAATGCTAAAGTAGGAGAAACTTTTAGAGAGGGTGTGGTAGGTAAGTTTGGGGTGCCAGGTGTAAATGATAATGGGAGCCCTTTGATTGAACTTTGTGTAGAAAGGGGTTTAGTTATAGGTAATACTTATTTTAAGAAAAAGAGGATAAATAAGTATACAAGATATGATGTAGGGCGAAATGACAGTAGTTTGTTGGATTATGTATTGGTAGATAAAAGACTGTTGAGTAGACTTCAGGATGTACATGCTTATAGAGGGGCCACAGATATGTCAGATCACTTTCTAGTTGTAGCTACACTGAGAGTAAAAGGTAGATGGGATACAAGGAGAATAGAAGCATCAGGGAAGAGAGAGGTGAAGGTTTATAAACTAAAAGAGGAGGCAGTTAGGGTAAGATATAAACAGCTATTGGAGGATAAATGGGCTAATGAGAGCATAGGCAATGGGGCCGAAGAGGTATGGGATAGGTTTAAAAATGTAGTGTTAGAGTGCTCAGCAGAAGTTTGTGGTTACAGGAAAGTGGGTGCGGGAGGGAAGAGGAGCGATTGGTGGAATGATGATGTAAAGAGAGTAGTAAGGGAGAAAAAGTTAGCATATGAGAAGTTTTTACAAAGTAGAAGTGATGCAAGGAGGGAAGAGTATATGGAGAAAAAGAGAGAGGTTAAGAGAGTGGTGAAGCAATGTAAAAAGAGAGCAAATGAGAGAATGGGTGAGATGTTATCAACAAATTTTGTTGAAAATAAGAAAAAGTTTTGGAGTGAGATTAACAAGTTAAGGAAGCCTAGAGAACAAATGGATTTGTCAGTTAAAAATAGGAGAGGAGAGTTATTAAATGGAGAGTTAGAGGTATTGGGAAGATGGAGGGAATATTTTGAGGAATTGTTAAATGTTAATGAAGATAGGGAAGCTGTGATTTCGTGTATAGGGCAAGGAGGAATAACATCTTGTAGGAGTGAGGAAGAGCCAGTTGTGAGTGTGGAGGAAGTTTGTGAGGCAGTAGGTAAAATGAAAGGGGGTAAGGCAGCCGGGATTGATGGGATAAAGATAGAAATGTTAAAAGCAGGTGGGGATATAGTTTTGGAGTGGTTGGTGCAATTATTTAATAAATGTATGGAAGAGGGTAAGGTACCTAGGGATTGGCAGAGTACATGCATAGTTCCTTTGTATAATGGCAAAGGGGACAAAAGAGAGTGCAAAAATTATAGGGGGATAAGTCTGTTGAGTATACCTGGTAAAGTGTATGGTAGAGTTATTATTGAAAGAATTAAATGTAAGATGGAGAATAGGATAGCAGATGAACAAGGAGGCTTTAGGAAAGGTAGGGGGTGTGTGGACCAGGTGTTTACAGTGAAACATATAAGTGAACAGTATTTAGATAAGGCTAAAGAGGTCTTTGTGGCATATGGATTTGGAAAAGGCATATGACAGGGTGGATAGGAGGGCAATGTGGCAGATGTTGCAGGTGTATGGTGTAGGAGGTAGGTTACTGAAAGCAGTGAAGAGTTTTTACGAGGATAGTGAGGCTCAAGTTAGAGTATGTAGGAAAGAGGGAAATTATTTCCCAGTAAAATTAGGCCTTAGACAAGGATGTGTGATGTCACCGTGGTTGTTTAATATATTTATAGATGGGGTTGTAAGAGAAGTAAATGCGAGGGTCTTGGTAAGAGGCGTGGAGTTAAAAGATAAAAAATCACACATAAAGTGGGAGTTGTCACAGTTGCTGTTTGCTGATGACACTGTGCTCTTGGGAGATTCTGAAGAGAAGTTGCAGAGATTGGTGGATGAATTTGGTAGGGTGTGCAAAAGAAGAAAATTAAAAGTGAATACAGGAAAGAGTAAGGTTATGAGGATAACAAAAATATTAGGTGATGAAAGATTGGATATCAGATTGGAGGGAGAGAGTATGGAGGAGGTGAATGTATTCAGATATTTGGGAGTGGACGTGTCAGCGGATGGGTCTATGAAAGATGAGGTGAATCATAGAATTGATGAGGGGAAAAGGGTGAGTGGTGCACTTAGGAGTCTGTAGAGACAAAGAACTTTGTCCTTGGAGGCAAAGAGGGGAATGTATGAGAGTATAGTTTTACCAACGCTCTTATATGGGTGTGAAGCATGGGTGATGAATGTTGCAGCGAGGAGAAGGCTGGAGGCAGTGGAGATGTCGTGTCTGAGCGCAATGTGTGGTGTGAATATAATGCAGAGAATTCGTAGTTTGGAAGTTAGGAGGAGGTGCGGGATTACCAAAACTGTTGTCCAGAGGGCTGAGGAAGGGTTGTTGAGGTGGTTCGGACATGTAGAGAGAATGGAGCGAAACAGAATGACTTCAAAAGTGTATCAGTCTGTAGTGGAAGGAAGGCGGGGTAGGGGTCAGCCTAGGAAAGGTTGGAGGGAGGGGGTAAAGGAGGTTTTGTGTGCAAGGGGCTTGGACTTCCAGCAGGCATGCGTGAGCGTGTTTGATAGGTGTGAATGGAGACAAATGGTTTTTAATACTTGACGTGCTGTTGGAGTGTGAGCAAAGTAACATTTATGAAGGGATTCAGGGAAACCGGCAGGCCGGACTTGAGTCCTGGAGATGGGAAGTACAGTGCCTGCACTCTGAAGGAGGGGTGTTAATGTTGCAGTTTAAAAACTGTAGTGTAAAGCACCCTTCTGGCAAGACAGTGATGGAGTGAATGATGGTGAAAGTTTTTCTTTTTCAGGCCACCCTGCCTTGGTGGGAATCGGCCAGTGTGATAATAAAATAAAAATTCTTTGATTTTTAACATCTTTTTAAATAGTGGTCTGAAATGATTTTTATTGAGATTCATAAGAAAAACTTAACAAGACAAAAGTATTTTTAACCCTTTGACCGTCGCAACCCCAAATCCTGAAGTGACTCCTGGTGTTGAAAAATATTAAAAAAAAAAAAAAATTCTTATCAAAATGTTAAGGTTAATTTTCTGATTGTTTTAGCCCCCCCCCCCCAAAAAAAAAAAAAAAAAAAAAATTGCAATTAGCACTTACTGAGATATAGAGGAGTAAAGTTGGCAGAAAATGAACTGCGAATGGCAACAGCGTTCCTAAACCTGTGTTCCCTGGAATGCAGGCAGGAGAGATACATGATTATATACACCTGGAAAATCCTAGAGGGACTAGTACCGAACTTGCACACGAAAATCACTCACTACGAAAGCAAAAGACTTGGCAGACGATGCACCATCCCCCCAATTAAAAGCAGGGGTGTCACTAGCACGTTAAGAGACCATACAATAAGTGTCAGGGGCCCGAGACTGTTCAACTGCCTCCCAGCACACATAAGGGGGATTACCAACAGACCCCTGGCAGTCTTCAAGCTGGCACTGGACAAGCACCTAAAGTCAGTTCCTGATCAGCCGGGCTGTGGCTCGTACGTTGGTTTGCGTGCAGCCAGCAGCAACAGCCTGGTTGATCAGGCTCTGATCCACCAGGAGGCCTGGTCACAGACCGGGCTGCGGGGGCGTTGACCCCCGGAACTCTCTCCAGGTAAACTCCAGCGGTGAATGCCGCTCACCCAGGAAACTTTGGTTTACTTCCATTCGAAGGTTCCTTGTTTTTTAACTATTTTATTTTTTCACATAACTTATGTGGCCTGTGAGACCAAAGTAAGGTACAATGTACATATATACACTCGTTGTATGTAACACAATAATCGCACAAACATTAGTATCATTATATTGTTTACAAAACATGTTT